>NW_022589708.1:42695355-42957450 GCF_004348235.1 Phoca vitulina
AGATCCTTTGCCTCTTTGGTTAGATTTATTCCTAGGTATCTTATGGTTTTGGGTGCAATTGTAAATGGGATCGACTCCTTAATTTCTCTTTCTTCTGTCTTGTTGTTGGTGTATAGGAATGCCACTGATTTCTGTGCATTGATTTTATATCCTGCCACTTTACTGAATTCCTGTATGAGTTCTAGCAGTTTTGGGGTGGAGTCTTTTGGGTTTTCCACATAAAGTATCATATCATCTGCAAAGAGCGAGAGTTTGACTTCTTCTTTGCTGATTCGGATGCCTTTTATTTCTTTTTGTTGTCTGATTGCTGTGGCTAGGACTTCTAATACTATGTTGAATAGCAGTGGTGATAGTGGACATCCCTGCCGCGTTCCTGACCTTAGGGGGAAAGCTCTCAGTTTTTCCCCATTGAGAATGATATTCTCTGTAGGTTTTTCATAGATGGCTTTTATGATATTGAAGTATGTACCCTCTATCCCTATACTCTGAAGAGTTTTGATCAAGAAAGGATGTTGTACTTTGTCAAATGCTTTTCTGCATCTATTGAGAGGATCATATGATTCTTGTTCTTTCTTTTGTTAATGTATTGCATCACATTAATTGATTTGCAGATGTTGAACCACACTTGCAGCCCAGGGATAAATCCCACTTGGTCGTGGTGAATAATCCTTTTAATGTACTGTTGGATCCTATTGGCTAGTATTTTGGTGAGAATTTTTCCACCCATGTTCATCAAGGATATTGGTCTGTAATTCTCCTTTTTGATGGGGTCTTTGTCTGGTTTTGGGATCAAGGTAATGCTGGCCTCATAAAACGAGTTTGGAAGTTTTCCTTCCATTTCTATTTTTTGGAACAGTTTCAGAAGAATAGGTATTAATTCTTTTTTAAATGTTTGGTAGAATTCCCCTGGGAAGCCATCTGGCCGTGGGCTTTTGTTTTTCGGGAGATTTTTGATGGCTGCTTCAATTTCCTTAGTGGTTATAGGTCTGTTCAGGTTTTCTATTTCTTCCTGGGTCAGTTTTGGTAGATGATACATCTCTAGGAATGCATCCATTTCTTCCAGATTATCTAATTTGCTGGCATGTAATTGCTCATAATATGTTCTTATAATTGTTTGTATTTCTTTGGTGTTGGTTGTGATCTCTTTGATTCATGATTTTGTTGATTTGGGTCATTTTTCTTTTTGATAAGTCTGGCCAGGGGTTTATCAATCTTGTTAATTCTTTCAAAGAACCAGCTCCTAATTTTGTTGATCTGTTCTACTGTTCTTTTGGTTTCTATTTCATTGATTTCTGCTCTGATCTTTATTATTTCTCTTCTCCTGCTGGGTTTAGGCTTTATTTGCTGTTTTTTCTCCAGCTCCTTTAGGTGTAGGGTTAGGTTTTTATTTGAGACCTTTCTTGTTTCTTGAGAAAGGCTTGTATTGCTATATACTTTCCTCTTAGGACAACTTTGCTGCATCCCAAAGATTTTGAACAGTTGTTTTCATTCTCATTGGCTTCAATGAATTTTTTAAATTCTTCTTTAATTTCCTGGTTGACCCATTCATTCTTTAGTAGGATGCTCTTTAGTCTCCATGTATTTGAGTTCTTTCTGACTTTCCTCTTGTGATTGAGTTATAGTTTCAAAGCATTGTGGTCTAAAAATAGGCAAGGAATGATCCCAATCTTTTGGTACCAGCTGAGACCTGATTTGTGACCTAGGATGTGATCTATTCTGGAGAATGTTCCATGGGCACTAGAGAAGAATGTGTATTCCATTGCTTTGGGATGGAATGTTCTGAATATGTCTGTGAAGTCCATTTGTTCCAGTGTGTCATTTAAAGTCTTTATTTCCTTGTTGATCTTTTGCTTAGATGATCTGTCCATTTCAGTGAGGGGGGTGTTAAAGTCTCCCACTATTATTGTATTGTTGTCAATGTGTTTCTTTGCTTTTGTTATTAATTGGCTTATATAATTGGCTGCTCCCATGTTAGGGGCATAGATATTCACAGTTGTTAGATCTTCTTGTTGGATAGACCCTTTAAGTAGGATACAGTGTCCTTCCTCATCTCTTATTACAGTCTTTGGTTTAAAATGTAATTTGTCTGATATAAGGATTGCCACTCCAGCTTTCTTTTGGTGTCCATTAGCATGGTAAATGGTTTTCCACCCCCACACTTTCAACCTGGGGTTGTCTTTGGGTCTAAAATGAGTCTCTTGCAGACAGCATATCAATGGGTCTTGTTTTTTAATCCAATCTGAGAGCCTGTGTCTTTTGATTGGGGTATTTAGCCCATTTACATTCAGGGTAACTACTGAAAGATATGAATTTAGTGCCATTGTATTGCCTGTAATGTGACTGTTACTGTATATTGTCTGTGTTCCTTTCTGGTCTATGTTGCTTTTAGGCTCTCTCTTTGCTTGGAGGACCCCTTTCAATATTTCGTGTAGGGCTGGTTTCGTGTTTGCAAATTCCTTTAGATTTGTTTGTCCTGGAAGCTTTTTATCTCTCCTTCAATTTTCAATGACAGCCTAGCTGGATATAGTATTCTTGGCTGCATATTTTTCTCATTTAGTGCTCTGAATATATCCTGCCAGTCCTTTCTGGCTTGCCAGATCTCTGTGGATAGGTCTGTTGCCAATCTAATGTTTCTACCATTGTAAGTTACATATCTCTTCTCCCGAGCTACTTTCAGTATTTTCTCTTTGTCTCTGAGACTCGTAAGTTTTGTTATTAATTGGCTTATATAATTGGCTGCTCCCATGTTAGATGTCGGGGTGTTGACCTATTTTTATTCATTTTGAGAGGGGTTCTCTGTGCCTCCTGGATTTTGATGCCTGTTTCCTTCCCCAAATTAGGGAAGTTCTCTGCTATAATTTGCTCCAATATACCTTCTGCCCCTCTCTCTTCCTTGTTCTTCTGGGATCCCAATTATTCTAATGTTGTTTCGTCTCATGATATCACTTATCTCTCGAATTCTGCCCTCATGATCCAGTAGTTGTCTTTCTTTTTCTCAGCTTCTTTATTTTCCATCATTTGGTCTTCTATATCACTGATTCTCTCTTCTGCCTCATTTATCCTAGCAGTTAGCACCCCCATTTTTGATTGCACCTCATTAATAGCCTTTTTGATTTTGACTTGGTTAGATTTTAGTTCTTTTATTTCTCCAGAAAGGGTTTCTCTAATAACTTCCATGCTTTTTTCAAGTCCAGCTAGTATCTTTAAAGTCATGATTCTGAACTCTAGATCCTACATGATACTAATGTCTGTATTGAGTGGGTCCCTGGCAGTCAGTACTACCTCTTGTTCTTTTTGTTGAGATGTTTTTTTCCATCTTGTCATTTTGTCCAGAGGAGAATAGATGAATGAGAGAACAAAATGCTAACAGGGTAACAACATCCCCATAAAATATACTCTAAACAAATCAGAAGAGACCTGAAGCTGGGGGAAAAGAAAGGGAAAGAAAGAAGAAAGAAAAAGAAAAAAAAAAGAAAAAGAAAAAGATAAAAGCAAACAAAAACAGAACAAAACAAAACAAAAAAAAACAGAATATGATCAAATATGATCAGGCTGGTGCATAGATCAGTGCCACACACTAGATTTTGGGTGTATTTCGGTCTGTTAGAAGAAAGTGCCTCCCAAAATTTTAAAGAAAGAAAAACTTATATATGTACAAAAATAAGGGTTGATATGATGAAGGGATGGGATATGACTGTAAAGATGAAAATTATAAAAAATTTTATAAAAGGAACTGGTAAGAAGTTGTTTGAAAAAAGAAAAGAGGATTTAAAAAAAAAAAAGAAAAAAGGGAGAGAATGTGATCAGGCAGGAGACTAGAACGGAGCCATACACTAGAGATTTAGGGTATATTTTGATCTGTTAGAGAAACTGTATCTGAAAATTTTTTTTTTTTTAAAGATTTTATTTATTTATTTGACAGAGACACAGCGAGAGAGGGAACACAGGCAGGGGGAGCGGGAGAGGGAGAAGCAGGCCTCCCGCTGAGCAGGGAGCCCGATGCAGGGCTCGATCCCAGGACCTGGAATCATGACCTGAGCCGAAGGCAGACGCTTAATGACTGAGCCACCCAGGCGCCCCTGTATCTGAAAATTTTAAAGAGAGAACAACATATTTATATGCCAAAAATAAGGGTAACTCCTATGAAGGGATAGAATATGACTCTAAAAATGAAAAATAAAAATGTTTTTTTAAAAAAGGGATTGATAAGATGTTGGTTGAAAAAGGGATAAAGAAAAATTAAAAAAAAAAAAAGGTTAAAAAAAAATTAACTTTGAAATACTAAAGAATCATAGGGAAAAAAGCCATGAATTCTATATGCAGTGTTCCCTTAGCGCTAGCATTCTGCCGTTCTCATTGATCGGTAAACTTGGTCTTGGCTGGCTGTTCTTGCTGATCTTCTGGGGGAGGGGCCTGTTGCCATGGTTCCCAAATGTCTTTGCTGGAGGTGGAATTGCCCCACCCTTGCCGGTCCGGGCTAAGGAATCTGCTTGGGTTTGCTCGGGAGCTTTTGTTCCCTGCAAACTTTCCGTACAGCTTTGGAGGAGGAGAGTGAAAATGGCGGCCTCCCAATCTCTGCCCCGGAGGAGCCAAGAATTGGGGCCCCGCTCCTCAGTGAGCCCCCAGAGAAAAGCAGTCAATCACTCCCATCTCCCCGGTCTCCAGCCACACTCCGTGTTCACCCGGCCTATGACTGAGCATTTCTATCTCTGGCACCCGACTTGGTGTGGAGTCTCCAAACCCAGCACATCCCTGCGGTGCGCTCCCACGCCACTCCTCCCGGGGGAGGAAGGGGAGTCTCCCTGGATCTGCCGCTTGTTGGGTCCCTGCTGGAGGAATAGTGGCCCGACTGTGCCCTGGATCACGGTTTATGGCTACCCCGAGCTGAGAGCCCATGCCTCAGCTCATCTCTGCAGCTGGCTTCCCCGCTCCGGTACCTGGGAGCTCTGCCACACTCAGGCACCCCTGTCTTTCTGTGACCCCAAGGGTCCTGAGACCACACTGTCCCAGCGAGGTTTCTACCCCCTGCTTAGCCACCAGAGGGATGTCCCTCAGCGGAGCAGACATCTAAAAGTTCCAATTTTGTGCTCCACTGCTCTATCACTTGCTGGTAGCAGCTGATGGAGGCCCCCTCCCCCACCGTCTATCCTCCCGAATATTGCCTCGGATTCACTTCTCTGCACATCCTACCTTCCAGAAAGTGGTTGCTTTTCTGTTCAGAGGATTGTTGCTATTCTTTTCTTCGATCTCCTGTTGAGTTTGTAGGTGTTCAGAATGGTTTGATCCCTATCCAGCTGAATTCCTGAGACCAGACGAAATCCAGGTCTCCTACTCCTCCGCCATCTTGCTCCGCCCCTGGATTCTCTCTTTTGCTAAACATATTTTCACATCTCCACAGTGCCTAGTACTGTGCTTTGTATATGAGAAGTGCTCAATGAATCTATTTCAAAGAACTAAAAAAATGAAGTTTAAAGTGAAATAAACTGCATTGCAATAGAATATATTTAGAAACTTTATATTTTTAAGTAAAAGATGGAAAAAGTAGCTCAGGAGTATATTAAATATGAGTCATGTGTTGGCTGTAAATGTGCTCTAATCTATCTAAAACTAGAGAAAATAGTGAAAGTTCTTGTTTGCAAAGGGGTTTGAATATTTTCCTTTTCTCTATCTCATCCTCCTCCTCTTCCTCCTCCTCCTCATGCATCTTTTCCTTCACTTTTCTTGTATCTCTTTTTCTTCTAATTTACCGTGTCATTCCCTGTTATGCAAATAGCCCCAAGAACTGTGTTGGCCATATAGTAAACACCACTACATATTGGTTGAATGAACTCTTCCCTGGAAGCTATGGTCTCCCCTCAAGCATTAAACTCTGGGAATGGCATGATGGAATGTCTGTTCTCCAAAAACTCTTTAGCAGTAGATTAGACATGGGCAAACCCAGATACAGAAAGACAAGTTAGGTACTGTTTCATAATTGTGGTGAAAAGTAATGAGGACCTGAATAAAAAATGACTGGGGATGGGGATGACCATTATTACAGGTAACAAGAAAGTAAACCATGATTATGTGACTGATTACATGAGGTTGGACGGGTGAAAAGATAAAGCCCAGGATATATCTGTCAGGTCTTTGGCTTGAGCAACCAACTGGTTGACAGTTTTGATACTGAAGCAAAGAACGAGGAATGTGTCAGGTCAATGGATGTTGAATTTAGTTTGGGATCTATCTGAGTGCAAAACTTTCATAATGACCCAGCGACATTTTGAAGGCAGACTTAACATTGGTATGTAGAGTGGGTTTATAGGCCTACCAGGAAGTCCTAGAATCTCTCCCCTGTTAAATGATGATACTTTAATAATTAATATTTAACAATCTTCTCATAGTCTGACTCTTTCAGAAAATGAATAAATGAAATGAGCTTCATAATTTTGCAGTGATTATATAGAGTTGTCGAGCTTACCTCTTTATGAAGTTGGACTTTTTATAGTATATAAAATACTTTCTAAATTGGATACAATAGCTTGCATTTGTAGAGATTTTTGTGTGCACATTTTATATTCCTTCTTTATGGTAAAATTCATGCCTTTGATTTATTAGTACCCACAAAATTGTCCTATATAGAAAATACATATTTTTTATTTTTTTATTTTTATTTATTTTTTTAAAGATTTTATTTATTTATTTGACAGAGAGAGATAATGAGAGAGGGAACACAAGCAAGGGGAGTGGGAGAGGGAGCAGCAGGCTTCCTGTGGAGCAGGGAGCCCGATGTGGGGCTCGATCCCAGGACCCTGGAATCATGACCTGAGCCGAAGGCAGACGCTTAACGACTGATCCACCCAGGTGCCCCCAAAATACATATTTTTTAAAGCTCTGATACCAAAGCTAAGGAAAACAGAACCTACAGAAATTCTTTGAAGCTGTGAAGCTTCAAAAGGTCATTTTTTCTTCCCATATATTAAACAAAAGGCCACTATTTTCTACTATCCTAGGAAATGAACTAACGTAACTTAACCTATTCAGAGGTATATACTTAAAAGATATTCAGAGATAGAAACTATGGCTCAACGAACAACAACAAACGTTAACAGATTAGGGCCTAGGACTTCCTGAAATCATCATGGGAGATGGAACATTTTTTGAACACCTCTTTGAGTCTCAATGAACTATGTGACTGCATTTTAAGTAGGAATTTGGAAAATCTCATATTTAAATTTATCAGGAAAACTGTAATTTTCATAAAGAGTCTTTGAGTATGTACAGTATTTGTCAAATGTTGTAACCTTGAGAATGCCTAGTGTCAATTTTATTTTGACCAAATATTACATTTTAACCACTTTCATTTTAGAAGATAAAAACCTCTTTTACTTTTGTTGTCACTCTGAGACTTAAGAAATCATGTATGCCACTGGATAATAGTCTCCTTTTGCCAACATTTCTCCCAAAGTTTAGATTGCAATTTGGCAGAATTAATTTTCTACTTGACAAAAACTTGCTGTTGAGTGCTATATGATGGGTATGAAAGTCTCTAGACTCTCTAAGTACTTATGAGAATAATTCCTCAAATTCTAATAAGTTTATAATAACTCCAAGTGGGTATGATTCTGACACTTTATGCTAAAGTATCCAAAAAGCAAAATTGTTACATCTCAAATTTCAGTAGGCCCAAAGGTAGGGATTCTTTCACCAATATTCTCTCGGCACTATTTCATTTCTTCTCCAGTGGAAAACACCTCAACGCCCTTAGGATTCCAAGTAGGGCATGTAGAGCAGAACTGTCCCTAAAGTATAGGTCTTATTTTCTCTAATGTTCTTCAATCTAAAGTATAATAATCAAGCTTATATTCTACTTATTTATTCTCCAAGTTACTACCTCCGGTTTGTGGACAAAAAGATGTCAGTCTAAGTTTTTTGGGAACTGAGTTTATGCTGATGATGGAACCTCAGTGATGGTGGTGGTGTGTCTGGGTACCATAGTGCCCCGGACGCTGTGATTAAAGCTCCCTCAGCTGTATCAAATCCTCGACTTTAAGGAGGGACTGGAAAAATAGTGAAATGTCTCACAGTGATCTGCAGAGTCCGTAAAATAAATAACTTCTAATCTATTCCTAGGGGTAAACACATACTTGAGGTTTACTATTGATAGTCAGGCTTGAAAAATAGCAGAAAAAATAAATTAAGCACAGCGTACAATTAATGGTACATCAGCAAAGACTTATGAGTATATAATGATTTCTATTTTCCTTTGTTTTAAATGGATTTTGTGTCCGTTAAATAACTCCACTGTATCACCACAGCTATAAAAACATTGACCTTTGAACCAAATATTTTAAATATGATAAGAAAAAAGCACCCATGAGATCTTTTGTTAAAAAAAAAGATTTTATTCTTGTAGAGGTTTCAAGAAATAAATTAGAGGCTAGTTTGGTCACTAAATTAAAGATAACATTCTCTGGACAGTAAATTCTACCCACAGCCATAATCCATAAAATTCTTCTAGCAGTTTGAATATTATAAATGGAATTTATAATCACTCCAGCAGGCTCACCTGCCGAATGAAGATTCGTTCCAAATCAGTCAAAATTATATTCTCGTGTGGGAAGTGGGGAGTGGGAGCATATAGAAGCAACATTTTGCTGTCTATTTGATTTTTCTGGAGTCAGAACTAACTACTGGAAAACATTCTTTAAAACCTATCTTATAGGACATAGTAGTGGAATGTTGGTAACCGTGTCAATTAATGAGAATTTATAGTCAAAATAGCATTGCCATAATTTTCATTATCTTTTCCATTCTAATCTGCTGCTTGCCATTCTGTCTGAGTGCCATATCTAGATCTAGACAGGAATATTTTTAGTGTATTCAGAGTTTCTGAATTCAAAATTGAATTCAAGCTGTCTAAAGATATTTCTTCTCACACGTCCTAGGCTGCTGCTTCCTCCTCTTTTTGTATGCATTTGCCTACATTGAGTGCACCACTGTCGGAAACAATCAAGTGGGACTTTAGCTCAGAGATGACACTCAAATGAGCATTTCAGATCTAAGGTAACCAAATGGTCCTTCCCTCCAGAAATTGCCAGTTGATCTGAATTTCAGGGAGGGACTGTTATCAAACATTTGAAACCCATTCTTGTAAGTAAACTTCAGGATTGTCTGCATCAGATGGGTTTATTTTTTCAGGGCAGTCTGGGATCACTCAGCTTTATATTTGGAGTCACTGGATCCACCACTTGATCTGTAATGTCTTCAAGGTCACAATATTAATTTCCACATGTGCTATGGATATAAAGTTTTGTTGGGAAGATTCACTAGCTGCCTTATTTTCATTTCTTAGGTGAGACAATGAAGATCTATTTGTGAAAATAGCATTAAGAAATAATACTAAAAATGTGTAGCCTACCTGTCTGCTTTTGGGCCAATTTCCACCTCGGAGCAATCAGGTAGCCCTGCCTTTCTAGGATGAAGCTGAGGTGGTTTTCTTTCAAAATAAGAGTATGTATCCAAAATTTTGTGGATACAATTAAGTGGCAGAATATTTCATTTCAAAGAGGAATTGTTTCCTTGTTTGTACTACTAGAGAGGACATCGTAGGTCACTCGTTACATTACAATGAAAGAACTCTTAACACTCTGCTGTCAAAATATGAAATAACTTTATTCTTAATTTTATCTTCTCCCCTAAAATTGTTCTTTCTTCAAAATAGATTGTTCTTTTATGCAAAAAATAGATTTTTAAACTTTTCCTGTAATTATAGCTTATTCTTAACATGGATAGAATTCCTTAATATGAGCTAATGTTTTAATTTAATCTTTTCATGATTATATTAAAATCCTTAGATTGACCAGCTAACTAACATCAATTCCCAATTCTTAGATATTTGAAAATCATTTAAAATAGGTAGGTCGTTGGACAAATTTTCTCTGAATCTGCATTCTTCTAGTCACTCGTTGTACCCCTGTAGTCCTTGAAACTTAGACAAATGGCTTCTTTGGGTAAAATATGCTTTATATTTACTATATAAAAGAAGAATATTTTTTCTTGTCTTTCTCATATGTTTTTATTAAAAAAAAAAAAAAAACTTGTTCCTTTCTTTTTTTAATTTCCTTTTAAATGTAACATGAAACACCCCTGGTCTGGAATTGGTGTCTCTCTCCTGTCACAGGGTAAGACCTATTTTGTCATTCGTGCTTGCTGCAGCTTTGATGAGCTATATCTTATGACAGTTTTAAGACTTTGTTTTTCCTAAAAGTACTACTTTTGCCAAATCTAGTTACTTGTTATGTTGACACAATTCAGCTACCAAATCCTATTCATTGATATATTTCTGTATACCAATAAGGGGAGCCTTATTTCTTCCTCTAATATCAATCAATAATACTCATGCTATTTGGGATGATTCTCTGTTTTGTACTACTCACAGGGAGGGCACAGTTTTAGAATCATGTTCAGGGACTTTAGGCTGACATAACATAATGATATTGAATCTTGATGGATTGGTATCATGTAAAACCTTGCATTGCAAAAAGTCTGGGCAAAAATTGCAATATAAGTATTATGACATTTTGATGTATGAATTTATCCTCCGGGAAAAACCGTTACCTGGAAAGAATTTTATTTTGGTTCCATTCTAAATGATAGAGGATTGGATTTCATTATTATAATTTTATAATTCTTTATATTTAATCTACACTGATATAAAATATCTCACACAAGAAGTGGCATAAATTTATTATGGGTTAATGCATTTTTAGGACTTCATTTTGATAGTACTAATCTGTCAAAATTTTTAAAGTTTCACTGATTATTAGAGTTTTAAAAATAAAACACATTACTGGAAGTATAAAATCAAGTCTAATTTCAGCTTTAACTCTCAAATCAAAATCTTTTCCCCTTAAAATTGGGATGATGGAGAGGAATACAAATTCTGCCTCTCTCCACATTTTTCTTTTATTTGTGGTTAGAAGTCACCCTTTTCATTAAATGAAAGAATATCAAATGTAAAACACTTAGCTGTGCCTCACTCAAAAAAGTTATTCTTTTCTAATGCTATTTATTGAAATTGTACGTTTCATGTTAGTACATTACAAATTAAAATTTTATTTTAAAACATTTAGAAATTTTTGGGCGCCTGGGTGGCTCAGTTGGTTAAGCGACTGCCTTCGGCTCAGGTCATGATCCTGGAGTCCCGGGATCGAGTCCCACATTGGGCTCCCTGCTCAGCGGGGAGTCTGCTTCTCCCTCTGACCCTCCTCCCTCTCCTGCTCTCTGTCTCTCATTCTCTCTCTCTCAAATAAATAAATAAAATCTTTAAAAAATAAAAAAGTAAAACATTTAGAAATTTTTAAATTAACAATTATGTAATTATGAAGTGGTTAATAAGACTATGAAAAATGACATTAAAATTCCAATGTATTCTCTTCCTCAAATAAGTACTGAATTCTGAATTGGCACAACTGTGTATTATTCTATAGTCAGCCCCTTAAATGTCCATTTCAGAAAATAAATAAATATTGTTTAGCATGTTGTAGTTCAGTAGATATTTCTCTAAAATTTAAATGCCAGAATACCACTATTTTGTTGTCCTAGAATTAGTTTCTACAATTTACAAATATCATGTATGGCAGCATTGTTTAATTAAGCTCAGAACTCTTTAAAAATTTCTGTTTTCATTAAGAGGGAGAGGTTAATATCAATAAGAAAATCATTTGAATACCCTTGTGTTAAATGACTGCTTATGAATTCTTGGTTTCTTACTAAAGTAAGCTGTCACTATTAAAAATGAATAAAAAGCATGAGAAAAATGAAAAATTGGACATATATTTTTTTAAATAGAGGGGATTTCCACCTGAAACTAATATTACACTGTATGTTAACTAACTGGAATTTAAACAAAAACTTAAAAAAATAAATTAAAAAAAAATAGAGAGCATTTCTCATGCCTAAATATTTAAAAACAATAGCGCCTATAAGAACACGACAGTAATAGTTAACAGGGAAATCTATAGAAAAGCACACTGTTCAGAAGCATTTTTATAGTTTTCTTTTTTACTTTTGCTGACTAGACTAAAAATTTGTGATGAAAAGTGAATTTTCAGCAGAGCTGGTTCATGTATGCTGCCCAGAGAAGGAAAATATTTTTCCCAAATTTATTTGTATTAAAGAATATAATATCATAAAGGAGAAAGACGTTAATCAAAGATTCCTCTCTCCATATTCCAGAATATTTATGCCATCAGAATAATCTCAGTTTAAAAAGTAAGGGGAAAGTTAAGTAGAGATTTAAAAGATGTGTTTCAGGACTGGACAAAAAATATCTGAGCATATGAAAACGTGACAGCCTACACAGTAGTAAAGCAACCAAAATACAAGAAGTTCTATATTCCAGCAGTTCTGATTCTCTTTATTGAGAGTGTGCAGTAATTCGTGAGGGTTGGCATAAATTACAACTAACAGGTTAAAAGGTTATATTTCTAAATGATTAGCTTTGCTTTCAAATTAATTAAAATAATCCAGAGGTATTCTGATAATAAGACACTTAAATGCACTTGCCATCTAGTGACATAGCTTAGTAGGAAAGAATGAGATCAATTACGTTTTCTGTAATGTCTGTGCCATAGCCTATAATCTGTAGAAGCTTGTTAGGTTGTCTCTCCAATGAATGTCACCTCTCCTTTGTATCTCACTGGAAAGGGGTCTCTCAAACAGTAAGCTACACTAACCTTGAACACTTTATAAGCACTATAGTTTTAGGAGGCTATATTTAACAAATATATATAAAACCATTTGTCTCCTGGACACCGCAACCCTAATGATTTCATTACGTATTCCTTAACATTGTAAATTGTGTAGTTTACATTTGTCCTTTATTTCTGCAGTATCCATTTTAACTCCCTTTATAAATAGAGTTTATGAGCTCTTAAGGAGCTTAATAAAATGTGAATAAATTAAACAAACATGGAGGAAAATACTTAATCTACAAGGGCATTCATAAGAAAGTAAGGCTGTTTTGTAAGATTGCTAAGTAAATTATAGCACTAATTTTATAATATAGAAGAAAAATACTACTGCATCTGCTCCCCCCAGCTTTATTGAGATACAACTGACATATAACACTATGTAAATTTAAGGTACACAGCAAGATTATATGATACACACAGACATTGCAAAATGATTACCACAATATTGTTATTTAACATATCCATCAACATCACATAATTACAGTTTGTGTGCGGTAAGATCATTTAAGATCTATCTTAGCACTTAAAGTATATAAAAACAGTATTATTAACTATAGGCACCTTTCTGTATATTAGATCCCCAGAAATTACTCATCTTCTAATTAGAAGTTTGTACTCTGTGACCAAGATCTCCTCGTTTCCCCCAACCCCCAGACCCTGGCAACCACTATTTTGCTGTTTCTGAGTTCATGAGCCTGCTTTTAAGAATGTATATTTGAGTTAAGGGGAAAGAGTTTTCAGGAAAAAAAAACAAATATTCAAACCCACACAATACACAATAAAAGTGTACATGACAACCGTGTTTATACAGCAAAGTAAATGCTCGGATTAAAGGAATGATTAGAAGACCTTATTGAACACTTCAGTAATGGAAGAAAATAACACAGGTTGAAACTATTCTGGTCTATAGACAGTGTGTTTTTTAACTTATTTTTTCAACTTAGTGATCAGCAATTTGGATTTAATTCATCACTATGCATGTGCCAGTTATACAGGCTAATTATTAAATGAGCAGATACTACACACTATTCATGATCCTGGTTCACCTGAGGATCAGCTCCAAGATCTTTTTCTTTTTAATAGCAAACAAACAAACGTCTTTCTTGTCAAATAATCATTTCTTTACTGTTTATCTGTTTTAATGAATTTGATTTCATAGACCGTTAATTGTCAGGGTAGTCTAGGTTTTGTTGCAGTAATAAAGTGCTCCAGGACCTTGTAGTCTTAGCAAAGTAAATTCCTATGTTGCTCATGCTCCAAGTTGAATAAGTGACAGCAGGGAGTCCCTTATTTGCAGGCACAGGCTGAAGAGAGCTCTGTGTTAAAATGCCTTCCCTAAATAACCAAGGTAGGAAAAAAGAAAATAGGATAAACTGCGCTCTGCTTCTAAACATTTGTGCTCAGAACTTACAGATTTGTTTCTCAGTCACAGGTTGGCCAAGGCAAATCGCATGACTAAAAATAATTTCCATGGGGGGGTGAGGGGGAGAAGTAGGATTTCACCCTAAATCTCTAAGTTGGAAAGCTAGAAATATTTGATGAACAGCATTGGCAGATTTCATAATTGTAATAAAAAAAATATGGGGAGTAAGACACAAAATGAATTGTGAATGTCTCCAATTATGTGATTAACATGTTGAGGTTTGACACTTCATATGCTGTTTCGGTGTCACGGCCACATACCAGAGAACTGAAACCTGAGACTCTGGAGATAAAGCTTGGATGTGGATAATTTTGTAACATTAGCATAAGTTTCCAAATGTACAAGTCAGGATGGAAAACCACAGTTGTAAAAATATTTCTTTGTAAAACCTTTGTCTGAGTCTAATGCATTCATTTAAAGAATTATTATATGTATACCGTGTGACCGCCTAATCCTGCCATTAAGTTGTTCCTAAACTAAGGCTTTACAGGAGATGAATCCATGATTCAGGTATGATGCTGTCTTAAGAGTTTATTTACTAAGCTGTATATAATCATCGTATAGTAATCATTTTTTTATTGTCAGTAGCTAGAACATTATTAGGAAGATATAACATTGTTACCTTGTATTGCTTAACACTTAGTGTTGTTTAATAAACAGGGTTTAACACTAAAAAGCAACATAACTTTTCAACTAATTCTTGAGAGTAAGTGCAAGTTTCACTGAAGTTTCTTTTCAACAAACTAATGCATTCTAAATTACAGCATATTTAATACAATACTTATTTCTCCTTATTTACACAAAATAACAATGGTTTTTGGACAATATTTTATGATCTGTGACTTGCATTTTTTATATTTCATGAATTGGCAAGTCAATCTTCACATAGACTTTTTAAAATATTGCCTATATTTAAAATCTGGCCTTAGAAGTTTTCAAGCTGAATTTACCTTAATTAAGTTAAAAAGTATCTAATTACAAATTGTGGTTATTAAGTGAGGCAATTTCAAGTCTTTGTCCCAAAATTGTCATTATATCAATGTTGAAATGGTTCCATTTTTCAGTACTAGCGTCCAAGACATCTATCAGAAAAATAATTGGAATAAGTAATGGTATAACATGTTGGAAGATCTTATTTCTAACTAATAATTTATAGATTCAAAAGAATGTTAACCCAATTATTCTTTTAACTTTCCCATCTCTGTCCCCACACTAATTTAAACAATCACTAATCACCTAGTTTGTGCTTTTTCTTGAAAAACACTTTCCTCAAAATATTAAGGTTTTCCCCTATTGTTTTATGAAAAGACAACACTTATTGGAACACTCTACTTTTCTTTTTATTATTATATTATTAAACTAAGTTTCTTTAAAAAGTCACTTACAAAAACCTATTTTGGAACTCTGTTTCAGTAGTTGAATTTTTCTATCAAGATTAAATAGAATTTTAGCATTTTTACACAAAAATCACCAGATTCTAGGTGGCAAAAGAGTCACAAAGATGCATTACTGCCTTCAAATTATTTATATAAAATATTGATTCCATTAGGAAGATAAATGATGTATAAATTATAATAACTCAAGAAATATAAAAATTATTTTAAATATTTTCAAAGCTTCAAGCAGTTATTCAAAACTAAAACTTATTCTATTTATGTTGCAAGTATATTGTTTAAAGAAGTAAAAATTCATTTAAAAAATCTAAAAGTGAGGGATGCCTGGGTGGCTCAGTTGGTTAAGCATCTGACTTCGGCTCAGGTCATGATCTCAGGGTCCTGAGATGGAGCCCTGTGTCAGGCTCCACGCTGAGCATGGAGTCTGCTTCTTCCTCTCCCTTCATCCCTCCCCTGGTTTATGCTCTCTCTTTCAATCTCTCTCTCTCTCAAATAAATAAATAAAATCTTAAAAAAATTTTAGGAACCAGTTTCCCCATAAGCAACAAATCAATTTTGGTCTCTCAAAATGGGTTCCTAAGTTTATTATTTATTTTTATTTATTTATTTTTTACATTTTATTTGAGAGAGAGTGAGAGGGAGAGGGAGAGAGCACGCACAAGCAAGGGAGAGGGAGAAGCAGGCTCCCCACCAACCAGAGAGTCCAATATGGGGGCTTGATTCCAGGACCCTGGGATCCTGAGCTGAAAGCAGATGCTTAACCGACTGAGCCACCCAGGCACTCCCTAAGTTTATTATTTAGATGGATGTTTACCATGCTGACTTATATCCAATGAGTACTGGAAACCCCTTCCTTGGGAAATTAACAAAGAGTGATTAAGAAAAAAATAGTTATTATAACAAAGAGTACAGTTACAGAGTTAGTTTGGTTACTTGGAGTGTAGTTTTTGGTAAAACATTGAGAGTCTCTCAATACCCTTCCCAGTGAATTTTGGTGAACATTGCAAACACTTGAGAATCATTAGAAAATGTAATTAGACAATGTGTGAAAATCTGTTAACATAGTGCATGTCAATGAGTAAATGGAATGTAGATTTAGTTACTATTATCATTATCATTATTTTTACCATTCTATCATTTTTTCATTTTTATCATAGAAAACTATTTCTCCAAGGAGAGGGATTTTTAAAATTACATTTAAGGAGATAAACAGATGTTTTATTTTTAAAATGATATATGGTAAAGGATCTAAGTATTCAATAACTTTAAGAACTTATTTCCAGTTTACATACCCAAAAATAACACCTATGGAATAATCTAATTAATATTTCTGGTTTTAATGACATTTAAAAAGATTGCTCTATTTTGGACAGTGAGAGATTTTTAAGAAACATTGAAAAAGTTAATAGAGTAATTTAAGCTTATTTTAGATTCATTAATTTTTTTAGAACACAATTACTCCTTTAAAATCATGAAAATCTATTCACATATTTTAAGCAGTGGCAAGAGTTTGGTTAGCTTTTTTTTAAAAATTTTTTATTGTTATGTTAATCACCATACATTACATCATTAGTTTTTGATGTAGTGTTCCATGATTCATTGTTTGTGCATAACACCCAGTGCTCCATGCAGAACGTGCCCTCTTTAATACTCATCACCAGGCTAACCCATACCCCTACCCCCTGAGTTTGGGTAACTTCTGTAGCCTTATTTGACCTATGTGCCTTATATACAAATAGGGATAATAGTTCCTTTGCCACAGGATTATTTTGACAACGAGATAAGCCACGTATAAACCAGTAGCACATTGTCTGGCTCACAATGAAAACGCAATAAATTACTATCCTTCTCATTAAAGCTGTTCAATGAAAACACTTCTTTTTACCTTTTTAATTTCACACTTACTTTTTCCTTCATAAAGGGAATGGTTTAAAATGTTTAACAGAATGTTTCAATCACTCATAACAATCAATCGCATGAATTCAGGTGGGTAAGTTCCATTTGAGCAAGCTTGTTTCTATTGAGATTTGAAAAGTGTATGTGACCTGTAAGTGTTATCAGAAACAGTAACACTATTTGACAAATGACCTAATCACTCCACTCTAGATCAACACATTTTTCTTGTTATAATAAAATGTCTCTTCCAAGAGTGCATACGGATTTAAACTTCCCTGAATTTTTATAAATTTTTAGCTACTTAATAACATAGCTTTGTCCTGAAAAACTGAAATGTTCCACAAGGTAAATGCTCACCCTATTTTGCTGCATGCCATACAAAAGTCACTTTCAAGGTTCAGAGAATAACTATTCTTTGGCTCCTTTGTGACAATTGTCAGTTTTTGAAAATGCACAAACCTTCCTTCTCAGTGAAAGGAAACACAGAACGTTCGGTACCAGAGGTCACTCAACATTAGGAGTCTATTTAAAAACATGGCCATATTTCCCTGGTATCTGTCACTGTGCCAACTTGGAAGAAAAGCTATGCATTACTACAACTTAAAATGTCCCAGAGTTTCATTAAAATAGTCATAGCACAGATTTTTACAAAGGTGTGATTTTGTCTAATTTTTTAACACAAGTTCATAAAAATACAATTTTACTGTATTAAGTGATCACTTCTAATAACATAGCCTTGCGTTTGTTCGTGATTCTCTTTCATTAGTTTATTCCTCACTCTTTTTAAATCTCCCTCTTAAAATTTACCTCGTTTGTAAGTGTTGTGTTTGGCTTGATTCCTGTTAACTTTGTTAGAGCTCCAGGATTACCCTGAGTAAGCTAACAGCTTGTGGCATGCTGCATGTAATTTTTAATTGTGTATGTTTGAAATAATCTGACGTACAATATTAAGAAAATTTCCCCTTATGCACAACATTTGAAATAACGCACGTGTCTTGGAAATATTTTAAATTATCATGCGTGCATTTAAAGCTATGGGCTAAATGACTTATAAACTGCATTTAAACTATTGGCAAATGGCAACCCCACTTTAACTAGTAAAGAAAATCAACAGCAATGTGTGAACCAAGCTGTTATTTAACATGGTGCTAATAGTTTAACATGCATTACAATTATAATTCAAACAAATTTAATATGGTGTCAGATTGACTTCCAATTTTTCAGTAAGTGGGAGTGTTAGTGTTAGTACTTTAAAATCTAAACTTCGAGATAGAATAACATGTAATTAAATGTTATAAAAAGTCTAAAACAAATTCCATGCTGTGCCGCTAAATAAAGAGCAAGGACTTAGGTATTTTGATGGAAAACTGAGAAAAAGTAACGTGAATGTGCTTATAAAATACCGTGTGGATGGGCAAATAAAGGAAATTATATTTGCCACAGAGTTCTAAGATTGAAGCTGCTATAATGTGTCACTAAACCGATGTGTTGTGTGTACTAAGGCACAAGATACACCTGATAATTTAAGGGGAGGTGACAATAAAATGAAACATTCTACATCAGGGTGTTTGTTGTACTTTAAAACTGTTTGGAAAGGCCTAATCATGCCACCACCTACAATGAATGCATCCTCCCTATTTTACATTTATCCTTAAGGGAATATTAGGACTGAATTGCAATACAAGGTTTTCAGGCTATCTCCTGCGTATTTGTTTATGGATTTGCCTACCCTTGCTAGAAGAAGCTCCATGAATTCAGAGATCATGTATTATTCATCCTTTATTTCACCAGCTCAAAGAATAGCACCATCAAATAGTTAGCACTCAACAATGAACAAGGGAATGAGTAAATGAAGTATGTAAATGTGGGCTTTGTATGTAGCAAGAGCCTTAACAATAACCAAACTTGTTTACTTAATAATTTTATTTATTGTAATGTAACAGAATAAATAACTAAAAAATAAAAATCACACTAATGATCATAATATTATTGAACTATCTAACTTTAAGGGTAGGAAGGGTTAAATAAGTTATTGTTCCACATGATAATCTCATGTTGATATTAAAAGTGATAACTATGGGGAAAATAGCAAATAATTTGAAAATTATGTTATCAAATGAAAAAAATTACATTGGAGCCCAGTTATGTAAGCATTATAGCTTTTTAAAATGAGTATAATATTACTAAAATGTTTTTAGATACTAAATTTGTTCAATGCTAGAACGATATTTTATGTTAATAATTTTCCTCGTGAAGCAACCAGTTAAATTTTGATCTAAAGCTTCTAAGTTTTTGTGCTGTGTTCACTGGGACAAAGAGATCAAGCAATAACAATTATAGTAACCAAGATTAGCTCATATTGCCTGGGACATAAAACTGGCAATGATGACTTCAGTAATAGTTTTGAAATATTATAGGATAAAAAAAAGAGATGGTCTTAATGAACTCTACTTAGTCTGTATAAGACTAATAATAATTGCAGTGGTGATTAAAAATCCTGGTCTAATGGTTTATGATCAGTTTGCACATAGGGGTTTTTATGTCCTCAGTCATTGCTCTTAAAGCTTTTAAAAACAACTACGTGGTTCTTTGAGGTCTTGACAGTGTACCATGATTGAGTGAAGATGTTTAACAAAATTTTTTTTAAAATTCTAAAACCCAGACTTCGTTTTCAAAAACACAATAAGCAGAGCACCCTCAAGTCAATTTTAATAATTTGTATCTCACATATCAAGCAGCTGAGCTGTTGAGAATCTAAACTCTATCTACTCTATTTTTCTCTTCCATCTCAGTATAGACTAAATAAAATATCCATATGGCCTTTTATTTATATAAAAAGTTTTTTTTTTTTATTTTTTACTTATTCAATTTTTTTTACTGTATTTAAAGCATTACCCTGGGTGTCGAAGTCGGTAAGGGGAGAGTAGGATTTTTACAGTGTTTAGGCTCTTGGCACAGTAAAAAAAAAAAGGGGGGGGGGACTATTTGTTTTGGTATGAGGAGGACCTGAGTTTGATTCTAGAGCTGATACTTATTTGCTATGTATCCTGAGGCAAATCATTTAACCTCCCTCAGCTGAAGTATTCTTAGCTAAAAACGGGGGATAGTAACTCATCCCACAGAGGTGATTGTGAAGATTATAATTGTAAAAAGCTTCAGATATCAAGCACTGGGCTTGACGTATAGTAATTTTATAAAAGCTAACTGCTATTACTATTGTATTTTTGTAATGGGAGAAAGAGATAAGTTTACACAAATATATGGAAGTGCCAGAGCAGGAATAGATGAGGTGATACAAAAGTAGCCAGCTTCTTGGGTCGGGTTACAGTCTTGTGTTGGCTTTACAATATCTGTGTAGCTGACTTCTGGATCTTCGCGATGTGCCTTTGATAGGTACTCAAGGTGTGAAACTACATCTTGAGTAGCTCAGTAGGACTAGACCACAGTATGGAAAGATGACTCTGACTAGAGCAGTCATGCTCTTCTTAATACTACCAGTCTCTAGGTGTGACAAGGTTGAGAGAACAATTAGAAGTCCTTGCGGAAGTGACATAGTGGCAGAAATCTGGTGTGTAGTGTTAAATGATTTGTCTCGAAGCTAAACAATTGCAGGGGTGTTTGTGGAAAGATGTTCATGAGATTATGAAGAAACTAATCTTCAGTGATGACATTACGAACCGGAATTTGATATGCTTTTCATAGCCTTAAGTGAGAGCACAGTAACATGACGGTATGGGGATATTTAAATGCAATGGGACGTTTTAAATTCCATCCAAGTGACAGAACAGGCTACTAGTAGAATATCCTTTTGGTCCTCAAGACTAAAGGGTTTTATTTTCCTGTTTGTTAGATTCTCTACTTATATAATTTCTACCAAAGATAGTGTATATAAATACAAAAAAACCCTGTAAATTTGCATATATAACATTGAAACTTTTTTACCACCATCTGAAAGTCTTGAGTTATTAATCAACATTATATGAATGATTTACTAGTTATGAATGGAGGCAGAAACCCATAAACATTGCTTATATCCATTTCTTTATGAATTAAAATCTTTCTTTTAAGATTATTCATTTCTTTAAATTTAAATTGATTCTCATTACTACTGCATTACCATTTGAATAAAAGAGGTCAAATATACCTCTACAAAAGACTGCATAACATGACTAATAGGGACATGCAATGCTTCATGGTATATTTTCTGAATCTTCTGTTGGATATGTTTAGAGAATAGTACAAAATCAATTGTCCATATCTTACATTTTAGCTTTTAAATTTATTTTGGAATAATGAGGGGGAAAGTAAGTACCCAGTATACATGTCTAATCTTCTTTTTTTTTTTTTTTAAGATTTTATTTATTCATTTGAGACACAGAGATACAGAGAGAGAGAGAGCATGAGCAGGGAGAGAGGCAGAGGGAGAGGGAGAAGCAGGCTCCCCGCTGAGCCAGGAGCCCAATGCAGGGCTCGATCCCAGGACCGTGGGATCATGACCTGAGCCGGAGGCAGTAATCTTCTAATCCTACCAGCATAAGGCAATGCTGGATATTCATTGTAAAAACCTGTTTTTTTCTAGGTTAGAGTTTAAATTTATCTCCACTATAAAATTGTCATATTCATCTTTGTGCTGGGTCGGAGAGTCAGCCTCCCTCTTTTTCTTTCTTGTCTACCTATCCCCATCATATTTATTTCTGTCCCATATTTTTCAACAATTTCTTAACTAGATCTTTCCAGCAATTTCTGGATCTTACTCTGAGTTGGACTCTGAGACTCTTTCTTTATACAACAACCATAATTAAAAAATCCTTCAGGGGATTCTGTTTTCATGCATTGACTTCATGTGTCTAAATCATTTGAGATACAGCTTCACAATAAATCTCAACACTCCCACAAAGTATGCACTCTAATTATTTCTGATTTAATCTTCTCTTGGTGGTTACATATATCAGTACCCTTCCCTCCTATTGGTATTTTCTTTTGTCCAATTATTCTCAATGAATGTGTAACTTCAGATAACATTAATAAGTGTTCATAAGCCAAGATTTGTCACTTTAAAATAAATATTTTAGAACTGTCAAAATACACTTGGCAAATTCTGGCAAGTATGTATTCGGATGCCCACAAAGACCACACACAGCACATATGTAGAGTTTATTATCAATACTGAAATTTGCATGCTGTGAGTACACTCTTTTCCCATAAGTACCTCAGCGAAAGATTTTTTGGCAAGAAGTCTCTCCCTGTATGACACTGCCAAACTAAAACTGCTTGATACACACTGCTGTGAAGTTATTGTTAACAGCTTTCTACCAGATTTCTTCAGATGCGTATTTTGTTACAAACTATATGTGATTCTGGAATCCTGCCAAAGCCCAAATCCCATACTAAAAGACATTTAAGAACATTTTAAATTAGTTCTCCAGAACTCTAATATCCGAGTAAATCTTAAGATGATGACACAAATTTGACTTGTTTTTTCTTCATACTTCACTGAAACCTCCACATAAATTTAAAATATTCTGAGATTGGCATATTAGGTTGTTGTGTTCATGTTGCATCGAAAAATGAACAAAACCTCTCAACATATATTTTAGTCCAGACTAGATGAAGAATTTAGTTTTCATCATCCTCTCATTAGATTTTACATTTTAGGGTGAAATAATGGACTAATGCCCACTAAATTTTCAACTTTATTCTCTGACTAAATTTGGTCAATTAGCTGGACAACTGTGTACTAAGAGCTAACTGTTGCAGAACACTGAACTTTTATCATCTTTTACTTGTCAGGCACAGATCATTTAACATAAATAATAAAACCGGAGTACCAGTTTTGGGATTTATAAGGTTTTCTTTTTATCCCTCAGGAATAGCTCAGATTAACTGTTACATAATTGACATTGTTGATTATTGGCACAGACTGATGATTCCACTAAGCTTTGTTGTTAATTTTTATTGCATGGGCTGGGAGCAACAGGGGTTTGTGGGTGTGTGTGTACATATGAACACCAAAAACACAACTTAAAATACATATTAAATTTGTTCTTTCTTAATATCCTAATATCAAATATATAATCATTTTATCATTAATGTTTTGAGTGATTCTAAGAAAGCACTTACATCTTTAGGTAGTTGTGATTCAAAAAGATCTTAAAACAATATCTAACCTAAGAAAGTACTCTGCTAGCTCTTTTTAAATCTTTCATATACATATATATTGCCATACATATATATATATATACATACATATACATATATATACATATACATATATATATGATTTATGGCATAAGATTGGATTATCACATGCTGCTTTTCTCTTTTTGATAAGCCATATGCACAATACCTATCTAACTCTTCCTGCTGTTAGGACCTAACATATACATTTCCATTTCCTCCCAAACCGTCTTGTCTTGGGAATAATTTCAATTTTCTTTCAGGTAGCCACACAGTTCCCACATACTCCGGGGGAAAAAGACTCCAATCCTTCCTCTACAGTTGGCTAACAGGTTGAAAATCGCTCTCCCTGCCTTCGATTCAGGGAGGTGGTACATAAGAAAATAGGATATTTTTTCCTTCACCTCAGAGTTGACATGGCTTCACACCTTGGTATGTCTCACATGAAATATGGACTAAAATTTTTTGTCTACCTAACAAAAATAAAACATCAGTAATAATAAATAGAAATAGAGTGGGTAATTTAAAAAAAGGCGGGGGGCACAATGTTCTTATCCAGGTTCACTTTCTATTCTAGTTACAGTTGTGTACACTGACTATAAATCTGTTATTATATAGACTCATGTTAATCATTTTGGATTTTATAATGCATGGAAATCTATTTCAGAGTTCGAAAAGAATGTTGCCCTGGATACGTAGGTTTCTTATAATGCAGTGATCAAGCAAATGTTATCAAGAATTAATTATTTAAGTAAAATGGAGAAGATCAATATTTCCTGACACCATAGAAGTATAAAAATGTCTTGGAAATGCTCTTTCTTTTGCATTCTCTCTGAACGAAAAAGGGGAAAAGAGCTTATATAATGAAGTATTCTTCCAGATGTTGCAATCAACCAAAGTATGTTTGTTAATGTACATGGGAATCAAACCAAACTGAGGCATTGTAGACATTAGTAAATAGTTACATGAATTTACCCTCTTACTTTTCATGGGAAATAAAATTCTTATGATTTAAGTGTAAATTCAACAAATTATAAAATGAATGAGAAAAAAGACCCAACTGAGCAAATCTTTGCTTTTGTTATTTTGAGAAAGATTATTTGACATTATTATGCATGAGAGGAAATAGCCTTCACTAACAACCTATGTGTGCGTGAATGTGCCTACTTGAATTAAATTTTGCTATTTTTTGCATATTAATGTTATACACTCAAATATAAATTATAACTTTGTAAAGACCCCCATTCTAGGATCCTTGAAATTGAATTTATGATTAAAACATTTTCATGAACATAAAATAATTTATAAATATAATAAAATAATAAATCATTTAAAATTTATAAATTTACAAATCAGCAATACATTAACCATATATATTAAATATTCTATGTTCTTAAATCTTCTCATATGCTCCTATTTATATAAATGAAACAACATACAGATCTATCGAAAGGCTGGTAGACAATAATTTGCAATTTTAAGTGTAAGATTCCTAGGCTCAATTTTAGTACTGTGTTTTCTTTTTCAGTAATGTTTAATGGTGAAAATATATATGCTTGATTATATCCATGAATCATTTTCAGTAATATTAATGTTATCAAAATCATCTACAAAAAGAAAATATTCATTTTTCTTCATCAAGTGTTTAGTCTGTCAGGCATTGCATATTTTTTTTACGTTCATTACCTTTTTTAACTTTTAAAAATCTATGAAGTAGTTAGTATTTTTTAATCTCTTTACCTTTACACATGACAGAAATGATGCAGAGCAAAGTGGGCAGCTTGACTGAAGTCGTCTATATAATGAGTCATAACAAAAGGGACAAAGTCCTTTCTTTTGGCTCTAAAGTTATACATATTTCTTTCCTTAAGTTTATATCTTAGAAAATTAAAAATTGAGTAGGTACAGCAAGCTTCCTTGAGGAAAATGCTCGAAAACCCTTATTTCTTGAAAATCCAACTAAACTGTTCTGCTTTATATCCGTGCTTAGTCTTAGGAAGAACACTTACAATTACTCCTTTTTGTATACATTGAATATGACTATAACTCCAATGAACAAAAGAGGAAGATAACTTGGTTACGCAAATAAAATTAGTTAATTAATCAGCTTCCAATTGCACATCAGGTTTTGGTAGTCTACCAGGCTATTAAAGACCTGACTGCCTTTGCATCTTAAGCCATTTATTTTCAAGAGGATGTATACAGATTTACTATAAATATTCACCTCATGCTGAAATTTAGCATGCTGTATCTTTAAAATAAACTAACTTGTTTTGTCTTTCTGAATAAATTGACTTTTAGAAGATATTCCCTGTGATAATATAAGTGTTTTACACTTACTACGTTCTTTTTTAATTACATTTTTAAAAATCGAAAGTAGCTGCATATTTGATAAGGAGAGGAGTAAATTTCAAGAAGTTTATAACTCTGAATTAATAAATATTGCCATAGTTATCTAGTGAAAAGGAAAGAGAAGTACCTAACAAAAGTTACCAAAAATACAGAGGTTAATCTAAAAATTATGGTGATATACTAAAAACACACTCATATACATTTGGTCTTTTTATGCAGTCCTTTATTTCACAAATGTGTAGTGAAGGCCTACTCATTACTAACTTAGTTGTGGTGAAAGATTAGTTTAACATGTTTCTTAGCCTCAAGTAACTCATAATTAACAGAGAAAGCAAATAATAACACAAACGAGTATTTGGAATTCACAGTGTTTAGTTAAGTTATAGGAATATGACAAAAATGAACACATGAGAAAAAAGAAGGAAACATTAACTCCAAATGATGTGTGTGTGGATGTAGGTTTTGTGTGAATTTTGGGGAAAGAAAAGTAAGGGTGTCCTAGAACTCTTTCCCAACACAGAGATGTCCATCCTGGGTTTTGTAATGATGATGGAAGGCTTTCAACATGGCTTTCCAATGTTGAAAAAATAAATGGAGTAAAATTATAGGCTTGAAACAAATATGTTAATGCAACAACAAATAGAAGAAGAAGAAATGGTTAATACAATAAAGAAAAGGAAATAGAGTACAACAAACATTTATAAACCTAGTAAGGGGGATAATGTACATATGATAGTTGATACACAGGAATTTAAAAAATTTACTTCTTATTCACTCATTTTTTGCAAACTAAAAACTTAGCAATTTAATCACTTAAAATGGTTATTTCTTTAAGGAAATCTTTAGACCAGGCATGCAGCCCCTTTGCTTTACTTTTGCAATTCCCAAGGTTCTATTCTTAGACACATAATATATAAAAGATAAGCTACAAAAGATTGTAGTCATAGAAAATGTTACTACGATTTTTAAGTAAGGCATTTTGTTGGTGAACTCAGTTATCACAATGAAAAATGTCCTCATAGAGTCTTTTCTGAAAATATAATTTAAAATATTTAAATAGAAATTGAAGTGAATCCTTTCCTACTTGATCAAAAAAATTCATTTAAAAGGTTAAAAAATAGCAGGTGAAAGTGTAGTCTAACCTTGGCAATTTTTTTTTTTTAAGGAAAAAAAGGACAACACATTTTTTTCTAAACCTGACTCCCACGCACACTTTATTTTTATAGTGACAGTTAAACTTCACATTTTATAACCTTCATCCAAATAAGTTTCCTTTCCTTCCCTTCTTTCACACCTCCCACTCATAAATAAATACAGCCTTTGACAATGGTTTAATAAGATAATTAGGCTCTGTTTCACTGGGCACCACAGTCATTTGAGCACTCTTGTCACCAGAATGCACTATTAAAGATTCTGTCGGAATGGATTAAGTATGGCATTGCTTTTCCAAAAGTACATTCCTGCTTGCTTGGAGGAGTAAATGGAGGCCGATTCATGAAATTAGAAAAGGGGTCTCTGCACACAGGCTGCTCTTTATGATATTTCAGATGTTTTTAGTATTGCTTTGTTATCGATACTTCAAATGAAATGTAGTTCTATCTTTGCCTTTCCAAAGAATCTCATTGCTATTATTATAGAGTCTTTCTAGTTGCTTTGCATTGTTATTATTAGATTGTATCTGCTTCAGTGCATTTTATTTACAACCATCTAATCATATTAGAAAATGAGCATGGTGAAGTTTACATAAATGCTGAAAATAAAACATGAAACCTTTACAACAGACTGCCCCCGCAGCATGTTTAACGAAACCTGCAAAAAAAAAAAAAAACACAATACACTTTCTGATCAAGGAGAAATGCTCTTAAACAAATAATTGTACCATGCATCAAAGTCTGTTAATGGTTTAAAAATGAAAATCCCCATAATAAGAATAATTTAAACTTCTTTCCAGGAGTAATTTTCTTTCACAAATTACTGTTGCAAATTCGTAAAACTGTGCACTGGACTTGAAAAGTTACATTGATCCTTTCTTCCAGTTATTTAACGTACTTCTCCAAAGCAAACTTTAATAGAAGGCTGTTAGTAAGAAGTTAGCTACTGTCCTGTGAAATTTCTTTTTTTTTTCTTAAGTACTAGTGACTAAAACAATATATCTGATGCACATCATATATTGTCTATAATAAGCCTTTAACTCCAGAAGTCATTTTTTTTGTCCCCTGATGGTTGATATGTACCAAAAGGATGTACTTTTGAACTGTTTATGTTGCTTTATACTGTACCTGCATTTTGTAGATTTTAAACCACTAAGCAAGAAAAACATCTTTCAAATTTTGTGTTTTTTAATGAAGTTTTAGCCTTAAGAAATTAATATGAGCTAGAACAAATAGCTTCAAGATAAAGCAAAAAACATTAAACAGGCTCTATTCAAAATTATGATAACGAATTCCCAAATTCAACACTATAAAATTGCCACATAGCTACGTGCATAAACTTTGGATCCTGTCATGTTTTTCTGATAATGTGCTTTTCCTGTCTCCAAAGAATCTGTTCCCTATGGAGCTTTGAACTAGTGACTCTTATCTGTAGAAGCAGCAGCTCTTTTGTGTATGTTTCTAATTCACTATCACAATGGACTCCTTTTCTGGCATCTTAGAAGAGCAGCTGATTAAAAGCAACCATCATGATTTATTCAACAATTGTGTATTGAGTCTGGAGCACTGCAGAAGGTACTACGCACGAAACAAAGAGGTGCTTTTGTCCTCCATGAGTTTATAATCTAATGATGCTATATAAAGTTACTAAACAAAGCATCAAATGCTACGTTCTATGTGAGTATCACCAATAAGTGACATACATTTTAGAGGAAAGAGCAAAGTAAACTGTGATGATTGGAAAGTACATTCAGGATATTGTCACATGGGCCTGAAATAAAAATATAAATGGAATTTTTGTGGGTAAGAGTTACAAAGGGAGAAAGCATTCAGTTCAGAGATGGTAAAATAATTGCTTTGACTTAAATAATTGATAACTTGGCAGGTTAGTGACTAATCTTCAAGAACAGAATCTTATAACAGAAAGGTGTTTGTGCCTTTAGAAAACAAGAAATTGAATTCTAGATGTCTCACATGACCTTATAAAGCTAGTTCATACTTTATAAGCTAGGGAACTCTGGAGGTCCTTCCTTACATGATTAAGACCATTTCCAGTAAATATACTGCCTCCAGGCTAAAAGTTTTATGTTTTATAATTGAGCTTTAACACCTGTTGATCAGATAGACATTTTATGCTAATGACTTATGTTTTTGTCTCCTTTTCCAGTGCAGTCTCAAAATGGATTCATTTGCTGGAGATCTGTAGAGAGAGCAGCAAATGAAAAGAGAGAAAATCAGTTTATTGAAGAAATAGCATCTGAGTATGAAGTGTTGTTATGGTCAGGCAGCTCTGGTATTCCATTACCTGGATACAGATCTTGATGAGCTTCTTCTTTTTTTTTTTTTTTAAGATTTTATTTATTCATTTGACAGAGAGAGACACAGCGAGAGGGAACACAAGCAGGGGGTGTGGGAGAGGGAGAAGCAGGCTTCCCGCGGAGCAGGGAGCCCGATGCGGGGCTCGATCCCAGGACCCTGGGATCATGACCCAAGCCCAAGGCAGACGCTTAAGGACTGAACCACCCAGGTGCCCCTTGATGCACTTCTTAGTAACTGTTTAACCTTAAGCGAGTCTGTAAAATGGGGATAAAAATAAAATCTGTTAATTAGCGGCCTTAGAGGAATGAAATAAGATTATGCATATTAAAAAAATAAATGTTTAGCTTAGTATCTAGCACAGAGTAAGGATCTAATACAGAATAACAGTATGATAACTTTTTTTTTTAAGTATCAAAATTGGGGCGCCTGGGTGGTTTAGTTAAGTGTCTGCCATTGGCTGAGGTCATGATCCCAGGGTCCTGGCATTGAGCCCCTCATTGGGCTCCCTGCTCAGAGGGCAGCCTGCTTCTCTCTCTCCCTCTGTCCCTCCCCTTTCTCCTGCTCCCTCTCTCTCTCACTAAAATAAATAAAATGGTTAAAAAAAACTTAAAAAGTATCAAAATTATAGTTTTAATATGCTTGAATAATAATCCTATTATATAGCCACATATTTAATACATAGATAATTTTACAAAAATGATGTATGTTAGTTTTACAAATATTACTATTTTACGTATAAGTATATAATAGATGGTTCTTTTCTATTTCGAATTAAATATTTAAAAAAAAAAAAATGGAGACCTAACAGAGTAGATAGAAAATAGAATTGAACACCTAGGGTTAAACATATTAATATTTTGATTTGTCATTTCAAGATGTTTAAATAAATATATGCATTTTTCCTTTTTAAACAGTAACTTGAAAATTTTACTGAATGTTCTGCCTTGTAACTTGCTTTTTTGCATTAGAAAATCAATCATTAACACTTATTATATCCTGATACAGTAAAACATGATTTGTAAGGGCTACTTAGCATTCCAAAATATTGAAGAGATTAAATTATTTTTCTGTAGCATATTTTATCCAAATCCTTCAAAAAAGATACAAAAGTATAAAGCTTTAGCATTGTACCCAAGACATTGTAATTTATTAAATGTTACATATTATTAGCTTAGTTGTGAATATCGCCTTTTCTCATATCAATTTTATTATTACCATCACAAAAAGAGATTGTCTGTAATTCCATGTACTCACCTTCTCTACTAGATGCTTTTGGTGCCCCATCCAGAGTCCCTTTGCTGGGCCAGGGTACTCATTGCTCAGCTCCTGGGAGGGTCAGCTCCTAGAGACTGACAGCTGACCCCTCTCCACAGGATTGCTGTTGGCCAGTGGGAGCTGCCAGGCTCTGACATTTATGCTCCGTATTTCGCACTCAGAAGCAGTCTGTTAGCTAATGACTAGAAAAATGTGTGTGCAAAAGGTGGCTTCCCCTCCTTGCCACAAGGTGGGACCAATGCTGTGGGGTAGTTCATACACCGGCACTCCCCATTTGGATCAGACTGGATTATAGGTGAGCCCATAGTCTTGTTCAGACGCTCTCCCTAACCTATTCTGCTTCCATTACCCTGACAGCATCCTTTCTGTAAATCATCTGAGTCCAAATCTTAGGCTCAGTTTCTAGGAAATCCTGAAACCATCAGTTAAGATAATAAATCTTTGAAGGTTTTTTTCCCCTAAGTTGTTTTAGATATTATGGGTCCATATACATCCTAGAACATACTTGACCATTAGTTAAAATCGTCCTGTAACTGATTAGAATTTCATTGAATCCATGGATCAAGTTTTTAGAGAATTAAGAACTTAAGAATATTGAGTATCCTGATCCATGAAGATGATCCATTTCTTCACTTTTTTAATCTTTAGTTTTAAAATTGATCCATGTTTAATATTTTCAATATACAAATTTGTGACATATTTTTACAAATTTATCTAGTATTTCATACCTCTGATATTATTGTTAATAGTACTTTTAAAATATTCTTTTTTTTTTTTTTAAAGATTTTATTTATTTGACAGAGACACAGCGAGAGAGGGAACACAGCAGGGGGAGTGGGGGAGGGAGAAGCAGGCTTCCCGCCAAGCAGGGAGCCCGATGTGGGGCTCAATCCCAGGACCCTGGGACCATGACCTGAGCCAAAGGCAGACGCTTAACGACTGAGCCAGCCAGGCACCCCTTAAAAAATATTCTTATATCAAATACTAGTTGCTAGCATATAGAAATACAATTAGGCTTTTTAAAAATAATTTGTAACCTACAATATTACTTCATTTATTATAGTATTTTATTTTGTAGTTTCTATAGGAATTTCTACATGGACAATCATATCAGTGGATAAAGACAGTTTTACTTCTACCATATGCGGATGCCTTTTATTTATTTTTTGCTTTATTTCACTTACAAGAACCTTCAGGATACTGTTTAATAGAAGTGGTGGGACAAACATCCAAACCATGTTTACAATCTTTGTGAGAAGGCATCAGGCATGAACCATGAAATAAGATGTTAACTGCAGACTTTTTTGTGGATTTTTTTAAATTGGCCTGAGAAAGTTCCCTCTATAATTGGTTAACTGATACTTGTTTATTATTAATAATGATTAGGAACATATGTTAGATTTTATGAAATGCTTTTTATGAATCTCTTGATTACCATATAGTTTTTCTTTTTTTTACTTTCAATATAGTGAAAACATTGATTTCTACAATTAAACAAACATTCCATTCTTGGGATAAATCCCACTTGGTCATACTATATTAGCATTTTTATGTAATTGCTGGATTTGAATCTCTAGAATTTTTGCATCTATATTTATATGGGATCATGATCTGTAGTATTTATTCTTTGTTGGTCTGCTTTCTCTGGTATTAGCGAATCAACATCCTTTCAGGATGAATTTTGAAGTATTACTTTGTCTTCAAGTTTTGGGATAGTTTGGGTACAGGTGGTATATTTTTCTTTCCTTTGTGTTTGGTATAATTCACCAGTGGAGTCATCTGGGCCTAAAACTTTCTGTTTGAGAGTGTTTTAAATTACAAATTCAATTTCTTTACTGTATACAGGGCTAATCAAGTTCTGTGTTTCCTTTGAGTAAGCTTAGATAGATTCTGCCTTTCAAGAGGATTTGTCCATTTCATCTGCACTGTTGAATAAAGGGCCATAAAGATGTTCATAATATCCCCTTAATTATTTTTTTTATTATCTGTTGAATTCTGTAGTCTCATCATTTCTCTCATTCCTGGTTCTGGCATTTTTTGTGTTTTATCTTTTCCTCCTCATCACTCAAAGATTTATCATCTTAATGATTTTCTTAAAGAACCAGATTTTGTGTTTTGGCTCTGTGTAAGGTTCATGAATTGTTCTCTCAGCTCATTTTGGATAAATCTTTCACTAGCATTGAATAATTTTCTTTAACCTGCATGTTCATTGATACTCAGCTGAAGACTGATTTTCACTAAACTTTTGAGGTTATGTTTGGGATAATCTGATTTAAAATTATGGTTATGTGTGATACAATTCAAATTGCTGATTAATGAAGTGAATATTCGAAAATGACAGGCATCCTCTGCAACAGCTAAATTGTGTTGTATTATGAAATCCATATAATTATTGATGGGGAGAGGCTTGACAATAGATTAGTACAACATAAACAGAGAACATGTCAAGAGATTTCAAATATAAGACCCAATATTATAAGTTACAATGCAACTTGCTATAAATTATAGATGTTGATCTACAATGAGTTTGTATTATGAACCAGGATGAGTAGCATCTTTGATTATTTACTAATGGATAATTAATCTGTAATACAATGTGTTTGTGTCTTTCTAGGGCACTATAAAATATTTCAGAACAGGATAGTTTTAATTTCCTTCTAAAGAATTGAGTAACAGCTACAAAGGGTAGGGTAGGACTTCTAGAAAGACAGTAGGTACTCAAACCAAGAAAAACAAATATGAATGTAAAGCCATAAAAATGCAAAATTAATAATAATATTTGTTTCTATATGTTTTTAAATTTGCAAAAGTAATTTCATGAACCAATTAAAGTATTTCTCAAATGATTTCATATACTTAAATTTATTAAATGACTTCTAGGCTATATATTTGCATGAACGTATTTTAGTTTATCACGGTCCAGGTTCATGAAATCTCTAGTACTATGTGATATATAGCATATTTCTGCTGCATCCACTGTGCTAAAATACATAATAAACCTCATTAAATTTTCTGAGTTACTACAGTTTCATCAATTCTCGTCAGATGGTAAAGCTGGCTCTTTAAATAATAATCTCTTGAACAAATTCATTGCAATAATAAATAATTAAAAAGAATTAGCCCCCAGGGATGCCTGGGTGGCTCAGTTGGTTAAGCATCTGTCTTTGGCTCAGGTCATGATCTCAGAGTCGGGAGATTGAGTCCCACATCGGGCTCCTTGTTCAGCCGCTCAGCCAGAGCCTGCTTCTCCCTCTGCCTTCATCTCTCTCTCTCTCTCTCTCTCTCTCTCTCTCTCATTCTCTCTCTGTCTCTCTCCCTGACAAATAAATAAAATCTTAAAAAAAAAAAGAATTAGCCCCCAATATTTAACAGTGTTCCAAAACAAGGCAAACATTACCTTGAATTAGGTATGTAACAGAATTGTAAAGCAGTTGGGGTTGAAGGTATTGGTCTGCTGAGTATTGGCCCATGAAAGATCTCTGGCCACTGGAAATTCAACTCCTCTGCAATAAAATAATAAGGGTTAAAAGTTCACCATGAAAAGTACAAGAAGAAAGCATGTTCACTGCTTGAATTCAGAGACTGGGGTGACCATGCCACCAGTATAAGTAAATAAAAAAAAAAAAAAAATCAACAAAACAAAACAAAATTTCTGCCCAACCTTCTGAAAAGGAAGAGCATAAAATATGACAGAGGGAATGAAGACAAAATAAAACAAAGTTTCTTATTCAAAATGTGCTGCAAATTTTAATTGTGGTAAAATACACATAACCAGAAAGAAGTTACCAAGTTAACCATTTTTAGGTGCAGAGTTCAGTAACATTAGGCACATGCATTGTTGTGCAACCATCACCACCATCCATCCACAGAATTCTTTTCATCTTGCAAAACTAAAATTCTGTATTCATTGAAAAATTAGTCCTCTTTCCTCTCACCTTTTGTCCCTGGCAACCACCATTCTTCTGGCTCTAACGTAAGAGGAATCATACAGTATTTGTTCTTTTGTGACCAGCTTATTTCACTTAGCATAATGTCTTCAAGGATAATCAATGTTGTAACACCTGTCAGAATTTCCTTTTTTCTAAGGCTGAATAATATTACACTGTATGTATGTACCACACTTTGTTACCCATTCATCTATCAGTGGGCATTTGGCTGCTTCTCCTTTCTGGTTACTTCAAATAATGCTGCCATAAAAATGGGTATAAAATATGTTTTCTGGTTTCTGTTTTCAATTGCTGAAGTTGAATTGCTGGATCATATGATAAGGCTATTTGTAATTTTTTTCAGTAATTGCCATACAGTTTTTGATGTCAGGTACACCATTTTACATTCCCATTAACAAGGTATAGATGTTCCAGTTTTCTCCACATCCTTACCAACACTTGTTTTCTGTTTTTGTGTATGTATGTGTGTATTTTTTTAAGATAGATATCCCAATGAATGTGGAGTACTTTATCATTGTGGTTTGGGTTTGCATTTCCTTAAAGATCAGTAATATTGAGCAATTGTTCGTGTGTTTATTGGTCATTTGAATATCTTCTGTGGCAAAAAGTCTATTCAAGTTCTTGTCCATTTAAGTCAGTTTGCGTTTTCTGTTGTTGAGTTTTAAGAGTTCTCTATATTCAGGATATTAGCCTCTTACCAGATACAGTTTGCAAATATTTCTAACATTCTCTGGGTGATTTAATGTTGTTCTTTCCCCAGCTTTACTGAGATATAATTGACAACGTTGTGTAAGTTTCAGTTGTAAAATGTGTTGATTTGATATACTTACATATTGCAAAAAGATTACTATCACAGTATTACCTAACAACTCCATCATATCACATAATTACCATTTCTTTTTTTTGTGTGTGGTGAGAACATTTAAGATTTACTCTCTCTTAGCAACTTTCAAGTATAGAATACAGTATTGTTAACTGTAATCACCACACTGTACATTAGATCCCAGACTTTATTCATCTTATAATGGGAAGTTTATTTTTTAAAAGATTTATGTTTATTTACTTAGAGAGAGAGAGAGCATGAGGGGGGAAGGGTCAGAGGGAGAAGCAGACTCCCCGCTGAGCAGGGAGCCCGATGTGGGACTCGATCCCGGGACTCCAGGATCATGACCTGAGCTGAAGGCAGTCGCTTAACCAACTGAGCCACCCAGGCGCCCCATAATAGGAAGTTTGTATCTTTGACCAACAACTCCGCATTTCCCCTAGTCCCTGGAAACATTCTACTCTGTATCTAGGAGTTCAGCTTTTATGATTCCATATATAAGTGATATCATACGGTGCTTGTCTTTCTCTGACTTATTTCACTTAGCATAATGCCCTCAGGGTCCATCTATGTTGTCTCCCATGGCAACATTTCCTTCTTTGCCATTGCTGAATAATATTTCATTTTGCAATATGCCACAATGTCTTTATCCATTCATCCATTGTTGGACACACAGGCTGTTTCTGTATCTTGGTTATTGTAAAATCTGCTACAAATAGCATGGGAGTGCGGGTATCTCTTTGAGATCCTGTTTTTGTTTCCTTTCCATATATACCCAAAAGTGAGGTTCATGGATATATGGTAGTTCTATTTTTAATGTTTTTGGGAAACTTCTTGTTTTCCATAGTAGATGTATCAGTTTACATTCCCACCGACCGTGCACAAGGATTCCTTTTTTCTCCCACATTCTTGCCAACGCTTGTTATCGCTTGTCTTTTTGATGATAGCCATTCTATAAGGTGTGAAGTGATATCTCACGATGGTTTTGACTTGTATTTCACCGACGATTAGTGATGTTGAACACCTTTTCATGTACTTGTTGAACATTTGGATGTCTTCTTTCAAAAAGTGTCTATTCCATTTCTCTGATCACTTTCTGTTTTTTGTTTTGTTTTTCCTATTGAGTTGTATGAGTTCTTTATATTTTGGATATTAACCCTTTATCAGATATATAACTTGAAAGTATTTCCCCCCATCTAAAATGGGTTTTCACCACTGCATTGAAAGTAACACTGTCTGTTGCCATTTCTCTCACAAATTCTGACTTTCTGTCTACAGTATATATAGGAGAAAGGGGTCCAGGTGGTATTTTCTGCTCCTCCCTCAGCGGCCACTGTTCTGCTTTCCTAGTCTTGTACAGGAAAAATGCTTTCTTATGTCTCTTACCAATATTTTTGTGTGTTCCACGTGGAGTGTGTGATGAAATGAGAGCACCCTACGCCTCCACACTCTCTCTCCAACTTAATCTAGCCAAACCCTTTTTACTTTTGTGCAACTACATACGTTCTAGGTAAATAAGTGCTTGCATTGCTGTCACTTCCTACAGATGCATGTCTTTCCTTAGATTTGGGGCTAGTTGATTGTCCTATGACCTCAGCTCTCTGATGGGTTCCAGAAAAGTTGTGAAATTGCAGTTTGTCTGCCTTTAACTTTTTTTTTTCCAGTTCTCTTGACATATAATCGACATACAGCAGTGTATAAGTTTAAGATGTATAGCATAATGGCTTGATTTGCGTATACTGTAAAATGATTGCCACAATAGTTTAGTTAACATCCCTTATCTCATATAGAAAGAAAAAAAGGGAAAAATGTTTTTTCCCTTATTATGAGAACACAGGATTTACTCTTAGCACCTTCAAATATACCATACAACGGTCTCAGCTATAGTCACCATGCTGTATGTTATATCCGCAGTAGTTATCCTAGAACTGAAAGTTTATACCTTTTGACCACCTTCATTCAGATCCAACTTCCCCACCTCATCCCCCACTTCTGGTAACCACAAATCTGATCTCTTTTTCTATGAATTTCTTTTTAATTTCCACATATAAATGAAATCATACGGTATTGATCTTTCTCTGACTTATTTCACTTAGCATGATGACATCAAGGTCCATCTAGGTTGTTGCAAATGGCAGAATGCCTTTCTTTTTTCAGAGCTGAATAACTTTACATTGTACGAATATACCACACTTCTTTATCCATTCATTTGTCAATGGACACTTAGATGTTTCCATGTGTGGCTATTGTAAGTAATGCTGTTATGAACATGGGAGTGCTGATTATCTCTTCAACATAGTGTTTTCATTTCTTTTGGATATATATGTATCCAACACACACACACACACACACACACACACACACACACACACACACCCATACATACCCAGGAGTGAATTGATTGCTGGATCACATGGTAGGTAGCTCTATTTTTTATTTTTTGAGGACTCTTCATATTATTTTCTGTAGGGCTGTATCAATTTACATTCCTATCAACAGGGCACAAAGTTTCCCTTTTTTCCATATCCTAGACAGCATTTGTTATCTCTTGTCTTCTTGATGACAGCCATTCTAACAGGTGTGAGGTGATATCTCATTGTGGTTTTGATTTGCATTTTCTTAACGATTAGTGATGTTGAGCACATTTTTATGTATCTGTTGGCCATTATGATGTCTTCTTTGCAAAGTGTGTATTCAGATCCTTTGCCCATTCTTAAACTGGATTTTCTTTCTATTGGGTAGTATGAGTTCTTTACATATTTTGAATATTAACCCCTTATGAGCTATATAATTTGCAATTTTTTTCTCCCATTCTGTAGGTTGTTTTCTCATTTAGTTTATTGTTTCTTTTGTTCTTCCAGAGATTTTTAGTTTGATGTAGTCCTACTTGTTTATTTTTTGTACTGTTACTTGTGCTTTGTCATATCCAAAAAAAAATCATTGCCACAATCCATGTCAAGGAGATTTTCCCCTATGTTTTCTTTTTAGAATTTCATGGTTTCAGGACTCACATTTAAGTCTTTAATCCATTCTGAATTAATTTTTTGAGGGGTGGACAATAGGGATCTAGTTTCATTGTTGTACATGTAAATATCCAGTTTTCCTAGCACCGTATGTTGAGTAAATTCTTTTCTCCATTGAGTAGACTTGGTTGCCTTTTCAAATATTAGTTGACCATATAGAGGGTATATTTATTGTTTTTCCATTTGTCTATGTGCCTGGTTTTTTTGCCAGTACCATACTGTTTTGTTTACTATAGCTTTATAATATAATTTGAAATCGGAAAGTGTGATGCCTCCCACTTTGGCTTTCTCAGGATTGTTTTGGCTATTTGGGGTCTTTTGTGGTTCCATACAAATTTTTAGGATTATGTTTTTTCCACTTCTGGAAAAAAAAATGGCCCTGAAATCTTTGACAGGGATTGCATTGAATCTATAGATGGCTTTGGGTAGTGTGGATATTTTAACAATATTAATTCTTCAAATCCATGAAAATGGGATACTCATTTATCTTTTTGTTCAATTTCTTTCATCAGTTTTTCTAATACAGATATTCCACCTCATTGGTTAAATTTATTCTAAATATTTTATTGTTTTTGCTGCTATTGTAAATAGGATTATTTATTTCATAGTCTCATAAATCTTTGTTACTATATGCCTTTTAGTTTTTAATAATAGTGTCAAAGTTCTTTTCAGCTCTCTCCTTCCCAAGGCTAAGTGTTAATTTTTTCTTTCTCATGTTTAACCAATACTGAATATTCAGAAAATATACACTATTTTTCCAAATAGTTTTGTGAATTTTACCTAGAATATTTGTTTGTGTGTGTAATATGATGCTTCAGATTATAGACGTGTATATGGAGATAACTCCTCATGGTTTTTAAAACCACTTCACCGATGTATGATTGACATACAAAAAGCTGTACATATTAACATATACAACTTGATGAGTTTGGAAATAAGTATACAGCTATGAAACCAACATCATAATGCCATAAACATATCCATTTCCTCCAAAAGTTTTCTCCTGCTCTCTTTTTTATGTGTGTGATAAGAACACTTAGCATAAGGATCTACCCTCTTAGTAAATTTTTAAATTATAATACATTGTTGTTAATTGAAAGCACTATGGTATACAATACATTCTAGAACTTGTTCATCTTGATTAGCTGAAATATTGTACCCTTTGTCTGACACTTCTCATCTTCCCCTCCACCCAGCTCCTGGTAACCACTATTATACTCTCTGCCTCTTTGGGTTTGACTATATTAGATTCCTGCTATAAGTGGGATCATGTAGAAATTGTTCTTCTTAGTCTGGCTTATTTCATCTAGTATAATGTGCTCCAAGATCAGCCATGTTATCACAAATAACAGGATTTTCTTTTCTTTTTTTTTTTTAAGGCTGAATAATATTGTATTATATGTATACACCACATTTTCTTTATTCATCCATCAATGGACATTTGGGTTGCTTCTATGTCTAGGTTATTGTGAATAATACTACAATGAACATGGGAATGCAGATATAAGTTTGAGATTCTGATTTCAGCTATTTTTTATATATGCCCAGAAGTGGGATTGATGAATCATGTAGTAGTTCTATTTTTAATTTTCTGAGAACCCTCCATAATGTTTTTTATAGTGGCTGCATCAACTTGAATTCCCACTAATAATGTACAAGTTTCTTTTTCTCCACATCCTTGCCAACACTTGTTATCTTTTGTGTTTTTGGTAATAGTAATCATAGTAAGCATGAAGTGACATCTCATTGGTGTTTTGATTTACATTTCCCTGATAATAGTGATGTTGAACACCTTTTTATATACCTGTTAGCCATTTGTATATCTTCTTAGAGAAAGAGCTACTCAGGTCCTTTGCCCATTTTTAAATTAGTTTGTTGCTTGCTTGCTTGTTTATTTATTCATTTAGCACAGATTTGTATGAGTGCCTTATATATTTTGGATATTAATCCTTTGTCAGGTATGTAGTTTGCAAATATTTTCCCCCATTCTGTGGTTTGCCTTTACCTTTAGTTGTTTACTATGCTAGGAAGCTTTTAGTTTGTCATCTGATTTGTTTATTTGTATGCTTGTTTTCTCTGCTTTTACTATCATATACAAGATATCACTGCAAGGCCAATGTCAAGAAATATTTTCTCTATGTTTTGTTCTAGGAGTGTTACAATTTCATGACTTATATTTAAGTTTTTAATCCATTTTGAGTTGATATTTTTGTATTGTATAAGATAAATGTCCAATTTCATTCTCTTACATATGGATATCCAGTTTTCTCAGAATCATTTATTGAAGAGACCAACCTGTCCCATAGTGTATTCTTAAAGCCCTTGTCAAAAATTGACAAGTTAGGGTGCCTGGGTAGCTCAGTTGGTTAAGTGTCTGCCTTTGGCTCAGGTCATGATCCCAGGATCCTGGGATCTAGTCCTGCAAGGGGCTTCCTGCTCAGCAGGGAGTCTGCTTCTCCCTCTGCCCCTCCCCCTATTTGTGCTTGCGCTCCCTCTCTCTCAGAAATAAATAATAAAAAATCTTTTTAAAAATATTGACAAGTTAATCACGTGGTGAAATGTCATTGCATTTGGAATCCTGAGACTGCTTTATGATTGTGTTAATCTTGCTTTATTTCTGAATAAAGATGATATTGCGGAAAGGAAAAAAATTGACCATATCTATGCAAGTTTTATTTGGGTTCTTTATTCCATTGCCTTAGGTCCATTATTATGCTGGTACTATACTGTTTTGATTAATATAACTTTGCAATATAATTTGAAATTATTAACTGTGATGCCTCCAGCTTTCCCTCTTGCTCAATATTAGTTTGTCCATTAAGGGTTGTTTGTGGTTTTATATGAATTTTAGGATTTTTTTCCCTATTTCTGTAAAAAGTGCCACTGAGAATGTGATTGGGATTTTGTCAAGTCAGTAGATTATTTTGGGTAGTATGGACATTTTAACAGTCCGTGAACACAGGTAATCTCTCCATTTACTTTTACTCCATTTACTTTTATCTGTTTAAAATTTCCTTCCACAATGTTTTATAGTTTGCAGTGTACAAGTCTTTCACCTCCTTTGTCAGGTTTACATAGTTAATTCTTTTTGAAGCTATTGTAAATGGGATTATATCTTGATTTCCTTTTCAGATAGTTTGTTGTTAATGTATAAAAATTGAATTGAGGGGCGCCTGGGTGGCTCAGTCGTTAAGCGGCTGCCTTTGGCTCAGGTCATGATCCCAGGGTCCTGGGATGGAGCCCCGTATCAGGCTCCCTGCTCAGCGGGAAGCCTGCTTCTCCCTCTCCCACTCCCCCTACTTGTGTTCCCTCTCTCGCTGTGTCTCTCTCTGTCAAATAAATAAATAAAATCTTAAAAAAAAATTGAATTGATTTTTGTATGTTGATTTTGTATCCTGCAACTTTACTGAATTAATTTTTATCTAACAGGTTTATTTTATTTTATTTATTTTTAAGATTTATTTATTTGAGAGAGAGAGAAAGAGCACGAGAGAGAATGGTGGAGGGAAGGGGAGAGGGAGAGAGAGAGTCTTAAGCAGACCCCCCACTGAGTGGGGAGCCCAACACGGGGCTCAATCCCATGACCTATGAGATCACCACCTATGAGATCATGACCTGAGCCAAAATCACAAGGCAGTTGTTGCTCAACAGACTGAACCACAGGCGCCCCTATTTTATTTATTTATTTTTTGTGTGTGGAAGCTTTAGATTTTTCTACATATAAGATCATGTCATCTGCAAATAGAGATAATTTTTTTCTTTTTTTATTTAGATGACTTTTATATCTCTTTTTTGTTTGATTGCTTTGGCTAAAACTTCCAGTACTATATTTAATAGAATTGGTGATCATGAGCCTCCTTGTCTTGTCCCTTTTAGAATTTCATTATTGAGTAAAATGTTAGGCGTAGGTTTTTTGTATATGGCCTTCCTTGTGCTGAAGTAAATTCCTTCTATATCTAATTTGTTGAGAGTTTTTATCATGAAAAGGTATTGGATTTGCAAAATGACTTCTTGAAATTTAAGATTTATTTTAGAGAGAGAGAGTGGGGAGAGAGGCAGAGGCAGAGGGAGAGAGAGAGAGAATCCTTAAGCAGACTCCCTGCTGAGTGCAGAGCCCGATGTAGGGCTTGCTCTCGGGACCCTGAGATCATTACCTGAGCTGAAATCAAGAGTTAGACCCTTAAGCAATTGAGCCTCAAAGGCGCCCTTGTAAAATGACTTTTTTTAAAATTAATTTATTTGACAGAGCGAGCACAGCAGGGGGAGCAGGAGAGGGAGAAGCAGAGTCCCTGCTGAATAGGGAGCCTGATGCAGGGCTTGACCCTAGGATCTCAGGATCATGACCTGAGCTGAAGGCAGATGCTTACATGACTGAGCCACCGAGGTGCCCCTAAAATGATTTTTTATGGTATCTATTGAGATGATCATGTGATTTTTATCCTTCATTCTGTTAATGTGGTGTATCACATTGATTAATTTCTGTATGTTGAACCAGACTTGTATTCCAGGGAAAAATACCATTTGATTATGGTATATAAACCTTTTAATGTGCTGTTGAAATTGCTTTGTTAATATTTTATTGAGGATTTTGCCTCTATGTTCATCAGGGATATTGACCTGCAGTTTTCTTATGGTGCATTTGCCTGGTTTTGGTTTCAAAGTAAGGATGGCCTCATAAGTTCAGAAGTGTTCCCTCCTCTTCTATTTTTTGAAAGATTTTTGAAAAGGACTGTTGTTAATTCTTCTTATGTTTGGTAGAGTTCACCAGTGAATCCATTTAGGTCCTGGGCTTCCCTTTCCTTCCCTCTCTTCCCCCCCCCTTTCTTTCTTTCTTTCTTTCTTTCTTTCTTTCTTTCTTTCTTTCTTTCTTTCTTTCTTTCTTTCTTTTTTTTTTAAGATGTTCCATGTGCACTTTAGAAGAATGTGTGTTTTGCTCCAGTTGGATGGAATGTTTCATATATGTCTGTTGGATCCATTTGTGATAGTGTTGTTCAAGTCTTCAGTTTACTTATTGAGTGTCCATCTGGATATTCCATCCATTGCTGTGAAGTGGGACAGTGAGGTCTCCTGCTATTACTGTGTTGCTGTATTGCTGTCTACTTTTCCCTTCAGGTCTGTCGATGTTTGCTTTATATATTTAGGTGCTCTGATGTTAGGTGCATGCATATTGTGGGGACTGGCTGCCAGGGTTTGCAGGTTTGTTGTTGAGGTCCATGTGCCAGTGCTGAGAGTCCCTACCCCTTTTCTTTGTTCTTAGCTACCCCCAGAAGAGCTAGCTCTGTCAATTCCCTCAATTTTTGGTTAAGTGAGGCCGAAGCAGGCCTCTCGGCAGTGCCCTGAAACCTGAAGTAGTAGGTTTCATGTGGCTCTCTTTCCCCTATGGGGGAAATTACAGCGTAAGGGGTTTCTCTCAGTGCTGAGTGGTACAGAGTGGGGGAGGAATGTCACTAGTAAAGTGAGATGGTTCTCACTCTTTACAGTGTGACTGTTCATAGATTTTCGGTTCCCCCCCTCCCTGGGGTACTAGAGCCTCTCAAATGGACTCTAGAGCTCTTAGAAAGGTATTTTGTCTGTGGATAGTTGTAAATCATTGCTTCTCTGGGGCTAGGAAGGCTGGTAGCTCCTATTCCAGCATCTTGAGGATGTCACCCCCAAGACTATATTTTTAAAGTCTTAGTATATCTTGTGCTTCTGAGATTTTTAAGGTCTGTAAATACAAGTGAGAGAAAGGGGGAGAAACATGAAAACCAGCTCAAGAGAGGGAAGAGGGAGTAAGAAAGTGCAGCTGGTGTTTAGCTCGAGTTTATACAATGACTATTCTTTTTTATGCCTTTCTACTTTGTTACATTTACTCCTGATTATGTATGAATGAAGCAGGCAGTTCTTTAACTAATTGTCTATCTTTATATTCAACATCTTTTCCTCTTCCAAAATGTATTTGTTTAGCTAATTATGGTTATGCTATTGGATGTTTGCAATTATGTGTCTCAAATATATCGAGAACATATTTTCTAAAGAAGAATTCTCACATCTGGGAGCCTTCTTTCATCAATCTCTCTAGAAAAGAAAAAAATAAAATGAGAAAGAACACTTCTTTCAGGAGCAAAACCCGCATTCTTTGCCAGTAAGGATACGATCATTTAAGTGAATTTATTCTTTGTCTTCTAATAACTTTGCCTGGTGAAAGAATGTATTGAACAAAATCTCCCTTTATATTAGTCATTTCATTTAAGTGCATATCTTGTGAATATTCAATTCTGACAGATTTTGAAGAAATATGGCTCTGTGCCAAGATAATTAACTTCAAATTTTGGGTGATTTGGTACTAGTGATAAACTTATTCCTGATATAATAGAAACTTGGGATAATAAAATTAGACTATTGTCTAATTTATAAGTGTTTAAGTTGGCTCCCATTGATTCTCTCTGTCAGGTTACAATAAATATTTGAACTGATTTGCATGGTTTTCAGTTTTATTGTTAACATGTCTCCATTCATAATTTCTTGATAGCTAGGTTGCAATGGAAAACAGCCACTAGGCTTAGAGATTATATCATGGACTATATAATGAACACCGGTCTTCAATAATGATACGACTTAGGAGGGCAGTATGAAGTATGAAGAAGTATCAAATGTGTGGAGTATGTAGTATAAGAAGAGAACTAACTTGTTTTATTTAAGTGATTCTCTGGCAGCAGCCTTGATTTATAGTCTCCCAACCTCTCACTGGCATTTCTATAAAAAAAACATGAGCGCATTCAAATAGTCACAGTCCTCTCACCCTCAAAAATACAGGATTCTATTCAATAGCCATAATCTAGGAAAATATTCTAAGTAATGCAAAACTTATGATGCTATTTGGTGACTTAATGTGCTATTCTACGGGGAACAAAACTACTCCTCCTGGATAATGGAAGTAAACTAATTTTCCTTCCTAAATGATATGTCCCCAAATTAAAAAATGGAATACACACACACACACACACACACACACACACACATACACACACATTTATCTCACCTGGATGACCAGTTTTATTATGCAGGTGGAATAGTTAAGGTTTTATGGCCATGTCTCAATGCTGTCATTTCTATATTTGACCAGAAATTACTTATAACTAAAAGGGGAAGTGTTTGCTGAGAATAGAGTTTGGGTAGGGATGGATGGAGGGCAATAAAAGTTGGATATTGCATTTTAGCTGACCATTTTCTCAAAACATAAGGCATAAATAATAAGGATAAGAAGAACTGTGGCAAAATAAAAATGGTTTTTATGTTTCTTGATATTACAATTATTAAGAGCTTTTCCATTGAGAAGATACAGGAATTTGTTGAAAGCAAACTAGACATTTATTTATTTAACAAATAATAATTGGTGCCTGCCTTGTGGGGAGGCAAGAACCATTATAGATGCACTGAGAGAAGAAGCAGTAAACTAGAAAAATATCTCTGTTCTCATAGACAGTTTTTGTGGAGGTGGAAGGTGGTACAATTATTAATAAACATAGATACAAAAAATAAGATAATTGTAGATATTGTTAAATACTTTTAAGAAACAAGACAGAGTAATTGAATTTAGAAGGCGATTACAAGAGAAGGTAAATGACTACATTATATAGAATGATCCAGGAAGTCCTTTCTATGTAAAGAGTGTGAAGTTTAGGTATGAATTATAAGAGAGTTTCCCAGGCAAAAGAAATAATTACAAAGGCTCCAAGACAGGAATGAATGTGGTACATTTTAAAATAGATAAGAGGCTGTTTTAATGAGACTTTGTATGCTGCCATTTTTACTGACCATTACTATAATAAATATCAAAGTCAGGATAAATCATATCTGTTTTCTCAGAGGAAATTTCTAAGGACCTATTTTACTAATCTTGAATCTCACTATCCACTGTAAGAATTTTTCTAGATGTCAAAGAGGGTAGACAAGTGTATTTACTTAGGGAGAAAAGATGCTGGGGCAATGGGTCTCAGACCCCAGTGGGGAAGGAATAGGAGAGTAAAACCTTCAAACAACCTTCTGAAAGGACTATAAACCGACCATTAAGTGAAAGTAGGAGAATTAAGTAATGCTTTGGTTTCCTTGTGAGATTTGTTTGTTCATCATCCTGATTACCAATAGAAATAAGGCTAGTTTGTCAAGGACATGGAAAATTGGGTAGAGTGTGGAGGTAGAAGATGAAATCATAGTAGTGGCATGGGCCAGGTTATGCAGGCCTTGTAAAAAAGTGTGGATTACATTCTGAATTTCTAGGAAAAGCAGAGGTGAGATTAGGAGTTCCTCTTAGTGGACTCTAGTGGGCCAAGGGTGAGAGCTTGGATTTCATAAAGAGGTTGATGCAGTAGATTCTGGTGATTAATGATTGCATTTGGGGAACAGAGAAGGGCCTTTGCTCCTAGCTTGCAAGCCCATCCTGCTGTTGCTGCACAGGCCGCAGCTGGGAGATGAGGCAGCACACAAGCGGAGAAGTGGTGGTTTCAAACAACCTCTGCACACTCCGCAGGAAAACAATAGATTGTATAACTCGCCAGCAAGGACTAATAAAGACAAAGCTAAAATCCACAGGATTGATTTTTAAAAATGCAGAAAAGGGGACACAAACATTGTTGTGAAAAAACAGCTTCTGGATAGAGACTTATTATATGTATTAAATGGCAATTGTTGAACATGTCAATAATTACAAAATTTTCAAACATTTTTACAAACTAGGGAAGTGTATTAAATTTGACAGAGGTATGAAAATTCATTCACAATGTTGGACAAAATAGTGACCTGCCAGTTAATGGGCTAAAGACAAGGTTTTTTTTAAAAAGAGGCTAAAATTACTAATTATTGGGGCGCCTGGGTGGCTCAGTCGTTAAGCGTCTGCCTTCGGCTCAGGTCATGATCCCAGGGTCCTGGGATCGAGCCCGGCATCGGGCTCCCTGCTCTGCGGGAAGCCTGCTTCTCCCTCTCCCATTCCCCCTGCTTGTATTCCCTCTCTCGCTGTGTCTCTCTCTGTCAAATAAATAAATAAAATCTTTAAAAAAAAAAATAAAAATAAAAATAAAAATAAAATTACTAATTATTAAGAACAGTGGCCTAACTTTGAGTAATACAGAAAATGAAGACATAAAAATTAGCAAAATATTATCTTTAAATGTTATAATAATTTTATAATAAAATTATATAAATTTTATAAATTTATAAACAATTTTATAATAAAAAATTATCTTTAACAAATTTTAAAATTTAAAATGGCAGTGTTTTATCAGCTTCTCATAAGGGCAATATTTTCCTGCACTGTAGGTAGAAGTTAAAGCTGGTAGAATGTTAATGAATGGCATGTGACATATTTAGCAAGAATTAGATGAAGTTCATACTGTCTATTCCAGTGACACTACCTCTATTAAGATAGTTTAAGGAAATAATCAATAGAAAATATAGGTCTGCAAAGCAAATGCTAAAATCTTGACAGTGGTTTGATTCAGAATGGTGGATTTAAGAATTACCTTTTTTATATGTTTTAAAATATGTTTATAAATATGCCACAGTATCTACCACAGCATGTAGGAGGGTTGTGATAAGAAAATAGTCTTATTTAAGTATTTGAACCAGGATCCAAGCTTTGGAAACACAAGAGTCCTAATTAGGTAGCTTAAAGAATGTGAATCTCAATTACCTTATCTCTAAAATGGCAAAAATTTCACTCAAGATTTTGTTTATAGCTAGCAGTACTCTTTAATAATATTTTAAATATGATGTAATGTATGGTGTATGGTGATTAACATAATAAACAAATAAATTAATAAATAATGGGCCAGTCACAAAATATAGTGTGGTTAAATAATTACATATGTTTTAATAAATATAGATACGCTATTGATATAATGTGAATTATAGCTGTCAGAAAATGTTTAACATCAAGGGGGAATGTCTACGATGCGTTAAAAATACAAGCAAGCAGTAAAATTTTTTTCCTATTATGATTCTGTTTTGAAAAAAAATACGTACATGGATAGACACCAAAGTATTAAAAGTTAATGCCTCTGGGTGTTTGGACAATGGACGATACATTTTCTTTTTATCCAGTTAATTTTACACATCTTCTCTAATGTTCGTATGTCAATATTATGTTAAGAAAATTAATATTTAATTTTATAAGTCAAATATTAAATTCCAATATAATTTAATATTATAAGTCAAATAATACCCACCTTTAAGATTTATTTTGAAGATTAAGTGAGATAATGCATGGAAGTTTTTGCTGGATATAGTCAATAAATATCATTACCCCTTATGTGGAACTTTGCTTCCTAGTTACTTTGCACTAAAGTAACAGAAATAGACAAAATTACTCTTCAGGATCTGCAATCTCAGAATTCTATGATTTGCTTTCAAGACAGCACAAGTGCAGACAATCTGGAAATCTAGGCAGGGTGAAGTTCAATTGTCCTGCATAAGGACTAATCTCCTAATTAAGATATAAGTGACAATTTAAGCAACACAGTGCACTATCCACAAACATTAGCTATGTTGATTAAAGTGAATCTAATTTGTATTTCTTTTTTTTTTTTAAAGAAAAGACAAGAAAAGAAAACCTTTTGAAATTCTTAACATATAATTTTTTTTGGATATAAAACTTCTCAAAACTGACATAGGATGTGATATTTTTGTGCCATTACTTTGGTACACTGTTCATTTGCTTTGATATGTGTTACATGCTTCTTTCAAGCAAATTCAATTGCTTTAATTTTTTTCTTACAATATTTTCTGTGCACACTGAAAGCTCAGTAATTCTTGTTGACTCACTAGTTATAATAGAGGTAAACAGGACAGTAAAATCAGGCAAGCATTTTATGTGAACCTTTTAGAGATTAGCAGAAGTTGCATGAGAAGATGTCATATCAAATTTTTGCCTAAAGCCTCAAGTCATAGAGAGTTCAGATCAAATGCCAGTGTTCATGATATAATTCCTTCTTCAAACTATTTAAATCATAAGTTCAAGAACCAATAATTATTCATAACGATAAAAATGAAAACAATGTATCTAAACTTAAAAATATCATGAAAAGAAGAAAAATCTCATTTTAAAACTGTATTCCAGAGAAATTACTCAAAATTCCACTTAGTTTTCTTAATTGTCTTTATCCTTTTGGGAATTTTATTTGCAAAATATGAAAATATATTTTTAAAAATTTCATAATGCAATAATTGCATTTACTTTAAAAAGCATATCTATTAATATTTTATAGTTAAGTAGCAGAGTTTAAATGGTTGTACTATAAGAAACAGAAACCATGCATAAGCAGTTGACTAAAAATGCATATTTTGTAAAAGAAAAAAATTTTTACAGTTTAAAAAAATAAGAGTATGGTAACATCTTACTAATTAGAATACTCTTCAAGGACACATGTTCCTTTTAAAAATGTAGCTAGTAATTGGAATGACATTAAGAGCACTGACATTTCAACTAGTACCTACATATTAGCATAGTAAAAGTAAAAACAAAAAATTCCTTCTGTTCATCCTACCTAAGCCTTATCCCATCTTGATTATTCAGTCTTTACCATAAAATTTGGTCAATTCAGTTAAGGGTAGAAAGAATATCCTAAAATTTTCTAAACAACTTAGTTTAGTATGTTGATTAACACTGAAAGTAAAGGAATTTTTTGGTTAGTTGGTCTAGTCTTCACATGTTTTAAAATAATATTCCTAATGTTGACATTCAGTGGACTATCCATAATGAATCTTGTGTGTAGAGTTCAATTAAATTTTTTTAAATTTGATTTTATTATGTTATGTTAATCACCATACATTACATCATTAGTTTTTGATGTAGGTAGTGTTCCATGATTCATTGTTTGCGTATAACACCCAGTGCTCCATTCAATACATGCCCTCTTTAATACCCATCAACAGATGAATGGATAAAGAAGATGTGGTGTGTATATATATATATATGTATCTATATATATATACACACACACACATACACACACACACAATGGAGTTCAATTAAATTTTGACTAAAATAATGATTTACATTGAACATGGTTGGTTTAAGGTACTACTTAGAGTCTAAATCTTTGCTGTTATTTTATTCTCTTCTTCTCTTTTTTGGATTCATAATAATTTTATAAATAGAGCTATTAAATTAGAAATTCCATGTTATTTATTACACAGCAATGCTTTTTTGCTTACAAAGGTAGAAAATTAAAATTCAGAGCCCACAATTAAGGTAGTGATGGTCCCTTGAGTTCCCCTAACCTCAATATCCCTTTGAGCAAAACAAGCTTGAACACACTCAAAATCAGTTTTAGAAACCTTGACTGACTAATCAGACTCGTAAGACATTTAAACAATATAACCATACATGCATATATGCTGACATTATTTATATATGCAAACTTATCTAATATATGTGTATTTTAAGTCTATTTACTTTTTTTCACTCTTTCCTAAGCAAGAAATACACTAATTGCTGCTATTCTGTTAACTTAAAAATATCTGGATATCATGGTATGATGAATCTCAATCAGATAGAAGAGATTATTAAGTGCTATTTGTATCATGCCCCCCCCCACTCATAAATTTGGTCAATTCATGCTGTTTACTTATTTTCCTTACTTGTTAACAGAACATCGCATGACATTGTGACATATAGCAATCGCTATATTAAATATTATTGCAGCTTAGTTTATTCTTCAGACTTACAATTGACATAAATAAAATCAGTTTCTTTGTTCAACCATTCTAACTCCCTTGGGCTATGCTAATCTCACTTGGGAAATAATACTTTAAGCAAATAAAAGCTATATTTTTAATTTTTTGTTCCAGTAGGTAAAAATTGTCAGAACTATGTTTTATAGATAGTTGGTAGTAACTTAGATAATATATTGAAAGGGAAAAATCCTGAAAATGATTAGGAGGAATATTGCAAGAGAAAAGTGAAAGACAATAAATGTCCATTATAGGAAAATAACCTTTTAAGAAAAAAAAAAATTGGATGATTTTTTTTTTCTTCAGGGTTTGGGTAATAAATAAAGAAAATAATGTTTCCTTTTGCAAGATAGAAAATTCTTATCTATAGTTTTTGAACTTTTTAATCAATGTGTAAAAAATGGCTTAAAAACCCCCCATCTTTCAGAATTCCTGGACTTGGTTTCTTGTATTTACTCAGTCATTGAATAATTAATTTTGCAGATTTTAAGTTAGGTGTCTACTGTTTTCCAGGTTATGTGGTAAATGTAAGCAAGCAAACAGATACGTTTGCTCTCACAGGTACTTCTAGTAGAAAAGACAGAAATTAATTATATAATCACAGCAGTACATTCACGATTACAATTGAATTAAGTGACCTAAAAAAAAAGATTCTATGAGTTTACATTAAAAAAAAAACTAACATAACCTAGGAAGTAGTAGAAGAAATAATTTCACTGAGAATGTAAACCATGAACTCTTATGAGATGGAATATGAGCAAAGATTATTCCCTGCAAATGGATGAAAAATTTCTCTCTTATTACAAAGGAATGAAATCTAAATTAGGAACAGAAAAAAAGTGAAGATGATGGTAACTGAATGGGGAAGTCGTGGTGTGGAAGGGGGGTGCAGGGTAAGACCCAAGGGGACAATGGGGGATTTAGTAGGGCATGCTTTGGTTTTATCCAAAGAACAAGAAGCCATTGATAGATATTAAGCTTATTGTGTGATATAATGACATTTGCTATTTTCAAAACAAAGTAAATTCTAGCTGTCAAAAGCAGAATATACTAGAGAAAGTCAGGGGCTATTGTCATGGTTCACATAAGTCATAATGATCGCTTTGACCAGAGTGGTGTAGGTATAGATAAAGTGTGGATTGAGTGAAATTTATGAGGTAAAACAGCAGGATGTTGTCATAGATTAGATATTAAGAGGTGGTGAAGAGGAAGGAGTCGGGAATGTTTTCTAAGTGTCTGTCTTGAGAAGCTGGATGATTATTAGTATCATTCTTTGAGATAGAATACCCTGAATGTGGAAACAGAGTGTAGGTGATCTAGTGAGTGCTTGTGTGTATGTGGGCATGTGTTTGTAGAAAATGACTTCAAGTGTTAGGCATGTTGACCAAGAGTATGAATACTATGATAAGGGGAGACAGAGAATGGGCAGAGAGAGAGAGGAGTCGGGAGCTCAGACTCATGCTGGAGCTATGAAGATGGCTGTAATTATGATATGGATAGATGGTAATTATAACTCTAGGTGCAAAGACATTGTCTTGGCCATCAGGAAAGTCTAGAATATGGGCTAGTTATGAGCAGACCAAGCACCAAGGTGAGACAGGTAACCAGGTAATAAAGAACAAGTCAGTCACAAAGCAGACATAGACACGATTGGCAGGTAGCTCTGAGGAAATCTAGAAGAGTAGACTCACAAACACTGACAGAAGGTGGTGTTTTATAATGCAAGTTTTGTAATCAATGTCAGATTCTGATAGGGAAACAAACAAGGTGAGGACTGAAACACGTCCATTGGATTTGGTATGGTGCTACTCAGTGTTGAATATGGGGAAGGTTGTTTCAGGGGAGTGCCATCATCATATGCAGTATCATCTGACCTTAGTCCATCATGAAAGCTAGAAAGCAATGGAACAAGGTATCACAATTTTAATAGAAAATACTTATCAAATGAGGAAGATACCAAGTAAAATTTAAAAATATAAGATCAATAGGAAAAAAATTAATACAAAGGCTTAGATGATTTGCTTTTCAGGTAGTTTTTCAGAAAATGCACTGTATCAAAAAGAGCCACTTGTGTAATAGGATTTCATGATTGATCAAGAGAGTGAGAGAGAATGATTGATTGATCGATCACACGTCTAGGAAGCAATCAGTCCAAATGAGAAGAGACAGCAAATGGGCTACCAGAAGAATGTTTTCAATAAACTAATGAAATAGTTTCCCAGAAAAAAACCTAATGAAGCATTAGGATTGCCCTTCTTAAAAAAAAGCCTGGGGAAAAAAAGAAAAATATTTGGATATTAGGAAAATGAATACACAAAAAGAAACCCAGAAGAAAACAAAACAAAAACTGAAAAAGTCATGTTCAAAATATAAAGCAAACTATAAACAGTGCTGGTTTGAAGAATTCATAGAATAGAAGAAAGAGAGTACATTTGACCTTGACACCAGAAAACATTCTCATTTTATTGGCAAAGTGGTTATGTCTTTGGAGCCGGAAAGAAGGAAAAATAATCACAGCCTAAACATGGCTCCCTTGGGTTTGCAGCAAAGGGTAGTTGCATAATAATGCAAATCTCTTAATGTTTTCAAAATTTAGGATCCATCTATAAATAGAATACTGAGAAGTAAAAACAATTAAATTATAGAGAGCAAGGTAAAACATAAGCAAGTTCATATAAAAAAAAAGGAGTAGGAAGTTTGAGGTGGAATTTAAGAAACCAAACCGATGAACATAGGGGAAGGGAAGGAAAAACAATATGAAAACAGAGAGGGAGACAAACCATAAGACACTCTTAAGACTAGGAAACAAAGAGGGTTGCTGAACGGGATCTGGGTAGAGGGGTGGGGTAACTGGGTGATGGGCATTAAGGAGGGCACTTGATGGAATGAGCACTGGGTGTTATATGCAACGGATGAATCACAAAATTCTACCTATGAAACTAATAATACACTATGTTAATTGAACTGAATTTAAATAAAAACTAATTTTAAAAAAAGGAATCCTATAATACCTTCAGGATAAGAAAATTCTCTACTATGAAGGCATTAAAAAAAGTTTGAGCATGAAAGTGTAAGGGAAGTAACACTCAACCAAGGGTAGAAAGGATTAGAGAATGCTGGTGACATTTGTTGGAACAAAAATAGAGATCTTATATAATTATCAAGTTTACAGAGTAAAGAAAACATAATTAAAAAAATACAGGGCTTTCTGCATTACTACACCATATGTGTTCTTAAAAACAAAACAGCCTAACTTTTGTTCTATAAGAGTGCACTCTTTAAAAATAAGGTGTGAGGAAAAAATATAGAGGAAGTCATAATCACTTAACTTTCTGAACTGGAACAATAACAAAAAACGATGATCATACCCTGGGAGATAATTTAACCCAGGCTCTGGAGGCTTTCTCAAGGGTTATTAAAAATGTACAGCAACAATAGCCTGGAAATCCTTGTCTCATGGTGAGGACACGTTAAGACGGAAGTGGAGGTCTGGACAAACAGAACAACCCGCCAGGATTTGAGAAAGCTGGAAGAGGGTTCTACACAGGTGTTCAAAGTTAATTTTCTTAAAATAGAGCTGAAAGCACTTCTTGCCTGTATGGTGGAGAGCAAAGTGCTGTTTATCTCTTTATTTATAGTTCTACTTCTGCTGTTTCACCTTCATTTTCCTGGGGGGGGGAAAGTAAATATTAACAAGTTCCATATTGATACTAACATTATTCCTCTATGTATCAATATCAAATCGAAGAACTAATATTACAGAGACACATGTTGCAACAGAACAGATTATAATAGAGCTATCAGCAGTTTAAGAGGAGACGGGAAAGGGATAAACGGTATTATGTTACATAAATTACCATGCATTTTTAGCAGAAAGCCAATAGAGTTTATTTAAAGTAGTAAATCAATAGATAAGATGAATAAACATATAACTGAAATAAATCAAAGAACTGAACCATAATTTGAGGGTCGTTGCCTTTGGAGATTGGGACTGGGTTGTAGACTGCTGAATTTCACTTAGCTCGGCTGCTTTATTTTGTATTTTAATCATGTTATATTACATTAAGAATCAATAAAATAGTAAAAAACATAAATATTACTTCATCAAACAATACAGCTTCTAATCCCTAATTATAAGAATCACTATTTCTCTTTGCTCTTGGCTTACTACTTGAACAAACTGGTTATTCTAAATATTCTGATAAAACTTGTAGCATGATGTGGGAGAGTGCATCGGTAGGAATCATCCGTGCCAAAATTGTTCTTCTTGATCTTGCTTTCGTCTCCATCCACAGTGAGCCTGTGATGCAGCAGAGGAGGCTTAGGATTTTCACTGGTCTTGGAGAAAGCCTTGGCTTACCCAACCCCAATTTTTTTTCAAGTTATTTGGAGCAAGGCACTTAACATCTTTTAGCTTTGCCTATAAAATGAGACGAGAATAACTACTTGGCAATATTATTGGGAATATGAAGTTATATATAAATTTAAAGCACCTGGTTATGTTAAGAGTTCAATAAATGTTAATTATCTTCATTTAAATAATTTTAAAAATGTTTTAATTACATTTGGAAACTCTAAGCGAATTTAAAATTGCTTTAGGCCTCTTCGAGTGGCAAAATTATACTCCGTAAACATTCTAATGCACAATTGCCATGGGCAAATAGAGGCTTTAAGATAATTTAAGTCTCTGGTTCCCTCATATAATTGTTCTTTCTGACTTTACATCATAAAATCTTAGTCCCTTATGCACTTCATGTTCAGGGTCCTAAGAAATTCTGGTGTATTTTCCTTTCCACTATCAACCACTTCAAAGTAAACAAATTGGTTGTGAGTGTATGCGCCTCTTTATAATAAGTTTGTCGGCTATTAACTGTTAAGTCAATAAAGGAAGACTGAATTTGCTAGCAAAAAAAAAAAAAATTAGCAGTACTTCTAATTTTTAAGTGTTTCCTTTCATAATACTGGCCTTAGCGAGAGAAAAGGGCATGTATTTTGGGAGCATCATACTTCTTCCTGTCCCACAGTTAATGAGGCACATGAAGCATTGACTGGGGCTTGATCATGCATACAGAACAGGCAGCCAAGAGCAGGCACATTCTTCTCTCGCAATGAAACCATCTGCAGCCAATCCCAGCAGGTTTTCCTTCAGGGCTATGAGCAAAAGGCAAGAATACAGATTGTTTCTCATTCTACATCATTCTAGGGCAGCAGAGGCAAGATTCAAGAGGGAAAACTTAAATAAACATGTACAGATGTCTTTTTCCAGGTTATTTTCCATTTTCCAAATCTTGATTTTAAGTTGTATAATTAAGGAGAAAAAAATTCTCAGATGAAACTAAGTGCATTTTCATACATTAGAGAAACAGGGTCATATGTGGAGAGATGCACAGCTGCTGGGTCTTGATTTTAATCATTTATTTGATAGATATTTCTGGACAAACAGACTCAGCCATGACCAGATGTAGCATGTCTCTGTTAATAATCTGAACTAATTGAGTCTCCCTTTTGCCATTTGCCAATTATCTATGGATCCAGATTGAGAGTTTTTTTTCTTTTCTTTTTCTTTTTTTTTTTTTTTTCCCCACTAGAAGGTTAGAGAAGCATAAACCAAGAGATCAAGAAGGGTAAGGAATGTCATTATAATGTTACTGCAACTGGGGGTAGCTGCCAATGTTTTTCTGAGAGCAGTTGAACAGAACACAATTCAATAAACTTTCCTTGGAAAGTTTCACACAGATTGCGGATGGCTTTTAAAAGTGTTTCTCCTTTTTGATTAAGGGAAATGGAGGGGAGGAAAGGGAGGGAAATATTAAATGGAACGTATTTACTGCTGGCGTATAGATTTTCATTGCTCTGAGTGAGTGCTCGGTAGAGATTTTCACCACATCTAATAATCATTTTCTCAGTAGGCAGTAAAAAATTAGGAGATTATGTTTCTCATAATCAAGGCTCTATTTATCAAGCATACTACTTAAGAATTTCATTGTTATTGATAACTAGGACATGTTATTCATTTATAAAACTTGCCCAAAACGATGTATTCTTGCTTGAGAAATGAATCATTCAAGAGCAAACAAGTTTCAGGTAGCAGCTGATTATAATCATTTAGCAGTGAAAGGAGCAACTATTGGTGACAGTATAGCCTTGAAAGAAATGCAGTTGAGATTTTAATATGAACTCACAGAAGAGAACAGGATCTTTTTTTTTTTTTTTAAGATTTTATTTATTTGAGAGAGAGAGAATGAGAGAGAAAGAGAGAGCACATGAGAGGAGGGAGGGTCAGAGGGAGAAGCAGACTCCCCGCTGAGCAGGGAGCCCCATGCGGGGCTCGATCCCGCGACTCCAGGATCATGACCTGAGCCGAAGGCAGTCACTTAACCAACTGAGCCACCCAGGCGCCCCAAACAGGATCTTTTCTTTATAGTAAGTTTATCAAACATAAACTGAACAAACCTCTGAAGGTCAAGACTATTAGTGGGAGGTTAGTGTTTCAAATACAAGAAATATCAGTGTACTTGATACATTATTAAAAAATGAAACAATTGTGAAAAGACAATGTTATGTCTGAATGATAAACGTGACGAATTTATTATTCGTGAACTATGTTCTTTCCACTGTATAAAAAGTGAGTTTTCTTCTTAGTCTAAAATATTTCGTTTTTGGTGATCCTTTTAAATTTGAATGCAGTGGTTCTTTTTTTTCTTTAAGATTTCATTTATTTGTTTTCTTTCATTTTAAGTACTTTTTTTATTTTTTAAATTTTATTATGTTAATTTTATTATGTTAATCACCATACATTAGTTTTTGATGTAGTGTTCAAGGATTCATTGTTTGCGTATAACACCCAGTGCTCCATGCAGTATGTGCCCTCTTTAATACCCATCACCAGGCTAACCCATCCCCCCACCCTCAGTTTTTCTCAGAGTCCATAGTCTCTCATGCTTCGTCTCCCCCTCCGATTTCCGCCCCCTTCATTTCTCCCTTCCTACTATCTTTTTTTTTCTTAACATATAATGTATTATTTGTTTCAGAGGTGTAGGTCTGTGATTCAACAGTCTTACACAATTCACAGTGCTCACCATAGCACACACCCTCTCCAATGTCTATCATTTATTTGTGAGAGAGAGAGAGAGAGAGTGCACAAGCAGGGAGAGTGGCAGGCAGAGGAGAGGGAGAAGCAGATTCCTGCTGTGCAGGGAGCCTGATGACAGACTGAATCCTAGGACCCTGGGATCATGACCAGAGCTGAAGGCAGAAGCTTAATTGACTTAGCCACCCAGGGGTCCCAGCAAAGTGGTTCTATGTGTAGAGATACAGCTGATTTGACTTCATATAAATGATAAAAACAAAGATTTTCAGTAGCAAAATGAAATTAATATTAAAGTGGGTAAAATACTCTAACATGAGAAACAAATATACACTGAATTTTTATTTATCTTTTTCCAAGCCTGTTTCCAGAATTAAAGTAGGAGCTCCTTGGGAGCAGAAATAACTAAATCTTATCTTTGAATTCCTAGTTCCAAACATAGTGCCTGACACATTGTGGTTGCTAAAAAACAAACACCCCCCCCCCATAAAAACACAATGTTTTATTGGGTAAATTGAAGGTATCAGTAGTAAAAATGTGGACAACGATAACCTCAATTTTCCCCTTCACCCTTGGGAAATGAGCAATACATAAATACAAAGAGCAGAAAATTAACTACCCACCTATTCTGAATAATTTCCTTAACCTGGATTTATAAGTTCTTGAAGAGGACATTCAACTTTAATTTGCACCACAAAGATAAAATGAAAGCAGAAGCTATTGCCTATATGTTCTTTAAATGACAGAAAATTGTATTTGAATGAGACAGAGTACCCACAGAGTATGTCACTGATGTTTATAAATTAAATGTTCTATCTCTGCTTTAGACACAAGAACTCCCTGTGGTTCAAGAATTGAACATCATTTCCCTGCCATTTTCTTCCAACTTCTTCCCTCCTTTCCCAGTCTTTTACTCCTTACTTTCCTTTTATTCTCTCATCCCCTTATTTGTGTGTTTACATATTTACATGAGGTTGGCATGATTTAAGAGATCTTTTCAAATTGATTATGCAAATATGCATCCAGATAAGAGAAAGGATATACCATCCATGAGAAAATGGAAAATGTTTTTCAGGCTACAGCAGTAGGAAGATACTCAGATACAACCCAGATACTCAGTTGCCTAGAAGATCAGAGTGTATCAGTATGCTGGTTTTACTTTGGAATTGTACAGGACAGAGTAGCAAGTTATAGGTGGGGTGACTTTAGAGCTGAGATTTTTTTTTAAATCTTTTTTAAAGCTTTTTAAAAAATTTATTTATTTAGGGGCACCTGGGTGGCTCAGTCATTAAGCATCTGCCTTCGGCTCGGGTCATGATCCCAGGGTCCTGGGATTGAGCCCCACGTCAGGCTCCCTGCGCTTCTCCTTCTCCCACTCCCCCTGCTTGTGTTCCCTCTCTCGCTGTCTCTCTCTCTCTCTCTCTGTTAAATAATAAATAAATAAAAATCTTAAAAAAAATTTATTGGGGTGCCTGGGTGGCTCAGTCGTTAATCGTCTGCCTTCGGCTCAGGTCATGATCCCAGAGTCCTGGGATTGAGCCCCGCGTCAGGCTCTCTGCTCAGCGGAAAGCCTGCTTCTCCCTCTCCCACTCCCCCTGCTTGTGTTCCCTCTCTCGCTGTGTCTCTGTCAAATAAATAAATAAAATCTTTTAAAAAAAAAATTTATTTGAGAGAGTGAGAGCACGCAAGCATGTGGGGGAAGGGGAAGGAGCAGAGGGTTAGGGAGAGAAAGAATCTCAAGCAGACTCCCAGCTGAGCTTGATCCCAGTACCCTGACATCATGACCTGAATCAAAACCAAGAGCTGAATGCTTAAACAACTGAGCCACCGAGGCGCCCCGAGTTTGTTTTTTTGTTTTTTTGTTTTTTTTTTTTTGAAGGGGCACTTGAGGCAGTCAGGAAATATTTATACTGTGGAAATTAATGAAGACCACCCAAATAAGAACAAGAAAAGTTTATTTATTCAGAGCTTGCTTTGTGAGTGAGTCAGCTACCATCACTTGCATTCAGCAGAAACTCCAAGGCAGGGTAATGGTAAAGCTTTATAGTGGAAAAAAGGGAAGGGTTCAGGTAGGCTCTCACAGGAGGCTGTTAGCATGGGAATTCTATAGGCTGGCCAATTAGAAGTGAGACATCCTATGTGATTGGTTAGGGATGCATATTTCAACTTTCTCTGGTTGACGCCAAATTGGAAGTGATAGCAAAATTTAAGGAGATTGTCAGTGATTAATCAAGTTCTGGCTATGTGTTGTTTACAACTCTGGCTCTGGTTTACAAGGGTTATTGTTTGGTTTCCTGGGCTGGTTGTTAGGGAGAGTCTGACTTCCTACAAATCTGACTTGTAGGTAGTGAGTTAGCTTCCTGGGCTGATTACTTCAGGTAGCAAATCAACTTCCTGGGCCTATTCCTGCAGATTGTTGGTCAGATAACTATTTTATATGTGCTCTGATCATGCCTGTTTCATATATTTAGTCATTCAGTGTCTAGCTGGTTTCAGCTGGGGGGTGGCGTAGGTGGGGAACAAAGGGTTGAGCCAATCATTTATGAGACAAAGGAAATTTGGAGAGTCTGTATCTTGCCTTGTCATAGGTAAATAAGGGGGTCATCTCGAGTTTTATCTAAGTCCTATGGAGAAAGGTGGTTTTTCCTTTAAGTCATTTCCTAGATCACAAAAGGTTGAGAGATTTCAGAAAACAAAAGTTGAAGGGATTAACCACTACTGTTTACTGTTTACTAGGGGCACAGAATTCAGTCAGCTATCATCACTTGTATTTAGCAGAGACTCCAAGGCAGAAAGGGTAATGGGCAAAGTGTTCACCATTGTTATGGGCAAAGTTTTCAGCCAAATAGGATCAAAGAATTTAAGAAGTGTCATAGAACAAGATGAGTTTAATCATTCTTGATCATATTTGACAAAAGGAAATCTCTGAAAATGGGGAGCAAGAAGATTAACCATTGGAAATGTATATCCAGTTATGAGAACGAAAGGTAACAATTCTAGAGGTTCTGTGCCTAAGTCCTCCTCCTACTGCGTCAAGTGCGTAAAGGAAGATGAGGAGTTTGATTTAGATATAATCAGAAATGAGATTCCAGTGGGAGGCCTGACAGTACCCGAGCGCTGGACAAGGTCACTGAACTAGGCAAGACCCTAAGAAAATTACCAAATAAAGGAATCATCAAAAATGAATGGACTCCAAAATACTTATCTCCAGATCACATCTCACTATAAATCTCTAGTCCAGCATTTCTTATAATGTTTTACTTTTTACATATTAGGATTAGTATGTTTAGAAAATATGCTAAAATAATAGCCCCCCAAAATATTATACTTTACCCTTGAACAATGCAGAGGTGGGGGTGCTAACACCCTCTGCAGTCAAAAATCCATGTATAAATTTTGGCTCCCCCCAAACTTAACTACTAACAGCCAATTAACATATTTTCTATGTTACATGTATTATACATATTCCTACAATAAAGTAGGCTAGAGAAAAGAAAATCATAAGGAAGAGAAAATACATTTACAGCACTGTACTATATCAAACAATCTACATAAAGGTGGACTCATACAGTTCAAACCAGTGTTCAACAGTCAATGGTGCTGTGAGGATCAAGTAGCTAATACATAAGAATCACCTTGAGTAGATGCACAGAGTATTGTTGAACATTATTTTTATTTTTTCATGAGTTTCCCAGCAGTGTAGAAAAAGTGCTTCTGGGGAAAACTATGCATTTTTCAGAGCATGCCCCTTCAGAACTTAGATTTAATTCTGATATTGGGGGGGACCCCATTCTTTCTTTGCCTTTGAGAGGTTTTAGAAATCTATAAATTGTAGAAAACTGATAACCTTGCAAACTAATTGTCTAAAAATTCAAATAGATTCTATTAGTTGGAGGTTCAACTGACTTCCCTCCCCCAACTGTGGAAGAAGCCAGATTTTTTTTAATTGAAGTGTAGTTGGCATACAATATTATATTAGTTTCAGGTGTATAACATAGTGACTCAATGTTTATGTACATTAGAGTGATCCCATGATAAATCTAGCTACCATCTGTCACCATACAAACTTGTTACAGTATTATTAACTATATTCCCTATGCTGTACATTGCATCCCCATGTCTTATTCATTTTGTAACTAGAACTTTGTACCTTTTAATCCTTTTCCCCTTTTTAAAAAATTATGAAATATTCCTATTTCATAAATGTGTCTGTTCTATGGATTCTCCCTTGAATTGTAACAACTTACTGATTCGTTATTAATGAATTAAATAAAAATTTTACACATGTTCATTTTATATACCTGTATGAGGGCAATGATTTTAATTTCTTTGAAATTACCCTTTAACATTTTATTTTTTAAAGTAAATATATTCTTAGATATCAAATTAAATAATTTTGAAACAGGAGAACTTTCTCATATTAACCATAATTGACCTTAGCTTTACGATTTGCTTTATACTTTTATCTTTAAATTTTGTATGATTTTTGGAAAGTAAACTGTATTTTCTTGGTTGTGTGTGCACAACTATGAACAGGTCCTCAAGGGTCCATAGGAATATAACAAAACATTGATCATTCATATCACTGGAGTCCCAAAACAGGAAAAAGAAGATAGGGTTGAAAAAATATTCAAAGGAATAGTGGTTAAAAACTTTGTCAATTTGGCAAAACAGCTCTATATATCCAAGGACTTGTGCAAATCCCAAGCAGGATAAACCCAAGGAAATCTATGTCATCACACATCATAATCAAGCTCCTGAAAACTAAAGAGAAAGTAAACTTCTTGAAGGCAGAGAGAGAGAGAGCAATAACATCTTACCTGTAGAAGAAAAACAATGTGAATGTACTTACAACCACATGAATGGGTGTCCAGAGTATTACATTAAGTGAAAAATGTCAACCCCCAAAACTTCCATATGGTACTGTTTATATAATATTCTTGAAATCACAACAATATAGAACTAGAGAACAGATTAGTAGTTGCCAGGGGTTAAGGGGAAGTGTGAATGGTTGGCTATAAAAAAGTGACACGAAGGATCATTTGGATGGTGGAAAAGACTCTATCAATGTTAATATCCTGGTTGTGATGTTATAGTGTAGTTTCACAATATATTACCACTGGGGGGAACTGAGTAAAGGGTGCATGGGATCTGACTATAACATTCCTTATAACTGCATGTGAATCTGAGATGGTCTCAAAATGAAAGGTTTAATTAAAAGTAAAAACATAGTGGAGACTTTTATTTCATGAAAGGCTTTTTCCTTATCAAAATGCCCCTTTTCTGTAAAACCTAAAGCAGTTATTTTCAACTTGGATACAGATTAGTAGCCCTGAATAAATATAAAAAACAAAACAAAACAATATTAGGTGCTGTTCCAGATCAATTAAGTCATAATTTCTGATGCTGAGGCTTCACAGTGTTTGGTGGATTTTTAATTTTTCTTATGTTTTATTATTATGTTCAATTAGCCAACATATAGTACATCATTAGTTCTTGATGTAGTGTTCAACGATTCATTAGTTGCGTATAACACCCAGTGCTCATCACAACACGTGCCCTCCTTATTTTTACTTTCTATCCTAGGTAATTTCAAATATAAGGTAAAAAGAACAGTGTAACAACAACAACAACAACAACAAAATCCCCATGCGCTCATCACTCAGCTTGAAAAGCAACTAATATTTTGCCTGTCTTGTTTTATTATACTTTCTAAAAAGGTTTTCTCTTTTAGGTATTATTTTCCCTTCCTTTGTTTTCCTTTTTACTGGGCATGGAAAAGTTTAAAAGAAATGTCAATCATAGTGGTTACTATGAGAAAATGCCTCTATTTCAAATTCAGACATTATTTACATTGATATCTAAGAGTACAAATGGATACTTTGAAAGCATCCATCATCTCATAAAATAAAAAGCAAAAACAAGAATAGAAAAACTTTTTCCTTGTGATAAGAACTCTTAGTATTTACTCTCCTAACTTTCATATATGTCCTATAGCAGTGTTAGCTGTAGTCCTCATGCTTCACGTTACATCCCTAATATGTACTTGTAACTGGAAGTTTGTACTTTTGACCACATTTCTTCTATTCCCCCTTTTTCCTTCCTATAATTTTGTTAAGAAACCATGTTGCATATTCTATAAAGTTTACCAATCTGGATCTTGTTTCTTGCATCCCTGGGTTGTCATTTAACCTGCATCTCTGTCCTTTATATTTCCTATGAATTGGTTGCACAGGATTGATCAGAATAAGATTTGGCATTTTTTGGCTAGACTTCATTAGTAGTGCTATTGCGCATATCCATAAGGAGTAACAAAAATTTTGGGCATAGTTAACAAAACAAAAAACTTTGCCCCCTAGTTTTGGTATTTTTTAAAGGCTTAAAAATGGTAATATCTTCTCATTCCTTCTTTTTTTCCTCGACTGAAGTATAGTTGACACGCTATGTTAGTTTCAGATGTACAACATAGTGATGTCTCTATGTTATACTATGTTCACAAGCGTAGTTACTGTCACCGTACAACACTATTACAATACCATTGACTCTATTCTCTATGCTGTACCTTTTATCTCCATGACTTATTCATTCTGTAACTGATAGCCTGACCTCTCCCATTGCCTTCAGCAATTTTGACCATCCTGCTCCCTCCCCTAGGGCAACCATCAGTTCTCTGTATTTATGGGTATGTGTCTACTTTTTTGGTTTTGTTTTTTGGATTCCACATAGGACTAAAATCATATGGTATTTGTCTTCATTTGTTTGACATATTTCATTTAGCATGATTACCTCTAAGTCTACCCATGTTGTTGCAAATAGCAAGATTTCATTTTTTATGGCTAAATATTCCATTGTATTTATTTATATATATGTGTATATATGTGTGTATATACACACATCATCTTTATTCATCTATCTATGGACATATGTGTTGCTTCCATATCTTGGCTGTTGTAAATAATGCTGCAGTAAATATAGGGGTGCATATAGCTTTTAAAATTAGTGTTTTTGTTTTGAGTAAATACCTAGTGGTGGAATTACTGGATCATATGGTAATTCTATTTTTAATTTTTTGAAAAGCCTCCACAGTTTTCCACAGTTGATGCACCAATTTGCACCCCTACCCACTGTGCACAAGGGTTTCTTTTTCTCCACATTCTTGCCAACACTCGTTATATCTTGTCTTTCTGATTCTTGCTGTTCTGACAGGTGTAAGGTGGTATCTCATGGTTGTTTTGTATTTCCCTGATGATTGAGATGTTCAACAACTTTTCACTTGTCTGTTGGTTATCCGTATGTCTTCTTTGGAAAAATGTCTCTTCAGGTCCTCTGCCCATTTTTTTTTCTTTTAAGATTTTATTTATTTGACAGAGAGAGACAGTGAGAGAGGGAACACAAGCAGGGGGAGTGGGAGAGGGAGAAGCAGGCTTCCCGCTGAGCAGGGAGTCTGACGCAGGGCTCAATCCCAGGACCCTGGGATCATGACCTGAGTCGAAAGCAGACGCTTAACGACTGAGCCACCCAGGCGCCCCTCTCTGCCCATTGTTAACTGGATTATTTGTCGGTTTTTTGGTGTTGAGTTGTATAGGTTCTTTATATATTTTGGATACTAACCCCTTATCAGATATATCATTTCCCATATAGCTTCTCCAATTCACTGGGTTGCCTTTTCATTTTGTTGATGGTTTCCTTCACTATGCAAAAGCTTTTTGGCTTAGTGTAGTCCCAAAAGTTTTTCTTTGCTTTTGTTTTTCTTGCCTGAGGAGACATATCCATAAATATGTTGCTAAAGCTGATGTCCAAGAGATTACTGCCTATGTTTTCTTTTAGGAGTTTTATGGTTTCAAGTTGTATATTTAGATCTTTAATCCATTTTGAGTTTTTGTATTTGGTGGAAGGAAGTGGTCCAGTTTTCCCAGCACCATTTGTTGAAAAGACTCTCTTTTCTCCATTGTATATTCTTGCCTGCTTTGTTATAGATTGACCATATAAGCATTTGTTTATTTCTGGGCTTGCTATCTTGTTCCATTGATCTATGTCTATTTTTTTTTTTGTGGCAGTTCCATAGTGTTTTGATTCCCATAGCTTTGTATTATATCTTTAATTCTTTGTAATACTTCCAGATTTGTTATCTTTCTCAAGATGCTTTGGCTATTCAGGGTCTTTTGTGGTTCCATACCAAGTTAGGATAATTTGGTTTTTTTTTTCCCCTTAAAGATTTATTTATTAGAGAGTGTGTGCACATGCATGGGGGGGGGCAGAGGGCGAGGGAATCCTCAAGCAGACTCCCTGCTGAGTGCAGAGCCAAACATAGGGCTTGATCTCAGGACCCTGAGATCATGACCTGAGCCAAAATCAAGAGTTGGACGCTTAACTGACTGAACCACTCAGGCACCCTAGCATTATTTGTTCTAGTTCTTTGAAAACTGCTGTTGGTATTTTGATAAGGATTGCATTGACTTTGTAAGATTGCTTTGAGTATATGGACATTTTACCAATATTCTTCCAATCCATGAGCATGAAATATCTATTTCATTGTGTCATCTTCAATTTCCTTTGTCAGTGTTTCATAGTTTCCAATATACAGATCGTTTACAGATCCTTGGTTAGGTTTATTCTTAGGTGTTTTATTCTTGTAAACAGGTATAAAGAAAACCTTCCCCTCATCAACTAGTTGGTTAGTCTGAAAAATACTATAATTTTATTCACTATTTTCCAGAATAACAGTTGATTTCCTGCTATTATTCAATGAAATTTTGTTCTTGAATGCCATTATGACTTCTTGGATTTAAACATTTTATGTGTTTGAACCCATTTTTTAAATTGCTATTGATGTTTAAATGTGCCCAACTTTGTCCAATGATAACCTACTTAATTTGGTTGTGCAGCCTTTTGACCTTTGTAAACTTCCATAGTTTTCTTGCTTTTGATATGAGAGGATGTTCCTAAATTATTTTGTACCCTTCCTATCCAGGCCTTAAATCCACGAATTCCTGGTTTTTTGTTTTTGTTTTTTTAATAGAAATGATATTTAGAGGTCACAGTGTGGACTCTAACAGTGCCTATTCCTTTTGAGTTGGTCAGTGCTTCTAGGCCTCTTCATTTAATGGAGCTGGGAACTATGTATTAACTAACTTTTAAAATACATGATGAGTTCATATGTAAGATTTCAATTTAAATTCAGAACTGTGTATGTAATCAGTATCTTTTTCCCCCATGTTAGACACTAACATAATTACTCAGAAAAATAATTTGTATCTTAGAAAAATAATTCCACACTATTAACAATATGATACTAATATCAGTTTTACCCCCTTCTCCCCACTTTTAGGGCCATCTCACCAGGGATCCAAATCTAATTATGGTATTTTAAAGCATTTGAAGTGGTTCCTTTGTGGTTATTCTATCGACTCAATATATTTGTGCAATTTTTATTTTATAAAGATTACTTTATAGAAAATATAATTTTCTTTTAAAACTTTGGAAAATGAGTTGTATGGTATCAAAGACAAATTTATAGAACATAGCATATTCAAAGAAATCAGGTTGTCATATTAAAGGCCCAATGTAGATACACATGTATACATACACTATGGACAATAGTTTTCAAAATGAATTTCTACTCAGATGCATGTGAAGCTACAAAATATCGGGGGAAAAAACTAGCCATCTCACTGATGTTTAAAGAACAAGTTCTTCAATTGATTTTCTCAAATATGTGAAACAGAAGTTGTAACAATTTTTTCAAAAGCTATAATAACCAAATGAAGCAGGCAACTTAACACTTTACCAGAAAATCTCATTATTAGCTAAGGGCTAATTTCTCTTCCTATCTTAGGTTATATTAGGATTAAATGTTTATTCTAAATGCAACAGAAATTGCAATTGATACATTCTCTCATGAATACTGGAGTATTTTAAGCCAAAATCTATTTTCTATGAAAAAATATTTTCTATTTTAAAAAATATTTATTTTGAGTCCCTTAGGGAGTGAGTATCCTGGGAAAATAAATAATGAGTTTCTCCCGATAGCCATAATATTATCTTAAGTATGAAGAGTAGTTGGAGTATTTGAGTTAATTAATGGTCTGGTCTTTCATTTTTTTAACATTTTTTTTAAAAAAACGGATTAATGTTCTCAAGTTCGTAGTGGTTTCAATTCTCTTTTAAATTAGAAACAATTGGGGCCCCTGGGTGGCTCAGTCGTTAAGCGTCTGCCTTCGGCTCAGGTCGTGATCCCAGCGTCCTGGGATCAAGCCCCGCATCGGGCTCCCTGCTTGGCGGGAAGCCTGCTTCTCCCTCTCCCACTCTCCCTGCTTGTGTTCCCTCTCTCACTGCATCTCTATCAAATAAATAAAAAATCTTTAAAAAATAAAAAAAAATACATTAGAAACAATTGAAGATGAAACTAGTGATCTTTGGAATTAAAAACTAAACGAAGGTGTAGTACTGGAAGAGAGCTTTTTTTTTTTTTTCCTGGAGTTATGTATCCTTGTTCTGACACTGCAATACTTAGCCAGAACTTCAAGTTAAAATGTAAGCAGCCTTGAAGACTTCAAATATTTTAAGCTATAGCCTATGGGTAAAGAGTATGGAATACTTTTACCACCTTCCCCACTTAGGATTGAACCAAGAGAATTAATTCAACATCTCACTAGATTATTTATTAGACCTAACTCTCATGGATAAAAATTCTTAAAAATCCAAAAGTCTAGAAAATGTCTAGGTTAGCTAATAAACCTGATTTATAATTTATCCCTGGTAAATTAGTAAAGCAATCTATCAGCGCACTGGAGATGTAGACTGTTAGATTGAAAACCAAAAGGTTAGGTAATGATACTTGTAATAAGTTACATTTATTAAAGAAGATCCTAAGATGTCATAAACACATTATAATGATGTCTTACAACATATTATTGTTTATCCATATGTTTGCAAAAGGTAATTCTGTCTAGACTTGGTGTGAATCCCCAGGACACAGTTTTCTACCCAAGTCTATAAAGTTGAATACCATTGCTTTTGGAAACAAGTTCAAAAACATCTAAAACTGATGACTTGCAATGACTAAAGGTCAGGTTCTAATATAAATATATTCTATCCAATAAGCAAAGCAGAGATAGTTATTTTACAGGAAAATATAGTCACACTAATAAAACGTCTTTTGATACATAAAATCAAAAAAGATACAATTGTATCACAAAGACTGCAATGTAAAACAATATAAGATAAGGCAACACTAAGATCTGAATTGTATAATTTCTTTTTACATGGTTTTATGATTTGGAGATAAAAGCCCGAAGCACTATCTTATCTATTTCTACCTATATTTATATAAAGATAATCTTTTAGCTTATAGAAAAATTGATGCCATGGACTAAGAACATGACCTTAATCAAGAATTTTCACCACCTGGTTCTCTGAAGAAGCTTGGCTACTGAGAGATGACACTCTCCCTGAGTTCAGCCTGTTCACCAGCTCAAAGGGATCAGAGTTGGCATTTAGCTGAATGTGGAGCAAGAATAGACAGACTGCTATGCTGCTCTTCTGTTCAACAGCCTCATCACAAAGGACAGGTTCAACTTGGTGCAGCGTTTTGTGCTTGTCAGAATAGAAACCTACAAAAACATAGACAAATGTCATCATGAAAGCAGATATAGAACCTGTAACCTTCATAGACAAGGCTTTGGAAAAAAAGAAGTCACAGGTTACTGCCTTTTGACATCTCCCCACAAATTGGCCATGAAAGCTGTTTCCATGGTGATTTTACATTGAGCCATGACCTCTAATTCTCTTAGCTTTCCAGATTCTTCTTCCCATTTAATATAACCTTTGAGATACGTGTTATTATGCATAATGTGATATTTGGTTGACAGGGTTTTATTAAACTCATTTTGATTATCCAAGTTAAAGAAATGGGGGCTAGAAATAGCTTGGTTGATTTCAGTGTTTAAAAAAAAAAAAAAAAAAAGTAAAGAAATTGACCACTGGTTCCAGGCTTAGCTTATTCAAAGTGACTGTTGAGACCTTGAGAATGTCAAGTCACCCATGTGGAATCAGGGTCCTGTTCCATTAACAATATGCTTTTGTATGTCTATAACATCTATAACTAGTCTTCCAGAACAAAAAATACAAAATGTTACGACTTTTTGAATATTTTTTTCACTACTACTTTTTAAGTACATGTTTGTTGACTTAAATTCCCTTGAATAACAGCAACTCACACACTGAAATATTTGATAATAGTCATCAGACAAATAGCAATTTTGTCACTTGAATTGGAACAAAGAAATAGGCCAAAACATAGAAGGATACATTGATTTAAACCCCATCATCATGTGTGGCTGAGAAAGTTGAAAGCTAATCAAATGCAATTTTAATATGAAAGAATGTGTCTGAGGCCAAAGCTAAAATAACAACACACAGAATAAAATAATCAAAATGGAAACAAAACAGCAATTAGATAATTACCAAATAGCACAGTTTCTGACAATGTAGATGAGATGACCCAATCTAATCACTGTACTAAACCTAGGATAATGGAGTTCAGAAAGTCATTTTATAGGGTTTTAGAGGGTAGATATTTGCATATTATATTTGAAACTGAAGCATAGAATTGAATTGTAAGAGTTCATTTACTCGCTTGTACTTTCTGATAAAATGTTCCCTTACAAACCACTTCACACCATTAATTATACATTTTCTGTAGCGACATTGAAGAGGATTACAGAATTTTCACTAAAGGGGAAAATTCCAACATGAGAATTCCTTAGATTTTGTTGGGAAAAGGGAGGATGCTGGGATCTGCAAATGAAGGCAAAGGATGGTGTGCCTTCCAGTTGCATTAAATGTTTTGTTTGCTTTATTTTGTTTTAAAGCACATCTCTAAGCTTTCTTTTTTACCCATGGTTTTAACCCTGGAGCATCCTCCTAGTCTCAAGCAAGAACTGTTGCAATCCCCAAGTGAGTTTCATTACTCACACGCATTTATTGAATTATGCCAGAGAGTTTCTTTCCCCATGAAGTAGTTGTTTTGAAAATGTGGCTGGTGATACCCCAACATGGAGTACATGCTTACATACATAATCATGTGGGTAGGCTAAAGACAACTCTTTCTTCCACTGCCTTTCCTTGAGTCTGACACTTGATGGACTTTAGGAAATACAAATGGGCTAAGTTTTGTTTTTCTCTTTCATTTTGCAGAGAAGTATAAAGTGGTGGGCTATTCTGATTTTGATGTGCATGTGAGTCATCTGTGGATCTTGCCGAAATACAGATAGTTTGTAGGTCTGGGGTGGGGCCCGGGGCTTCTGCATTTCTGTCAAGTTCTCAGATGATGCCAAAGCTGCTGATCGGAGGACCCCATTTGAACTGCAAGGATTTAGAAGCAGGAAATCACTGGGAGCATTTCTTGCTATTCCCCTCCCATTCACCTGAGTAAGAACAGAGACAAATAGTGAATCGTTGCTGAAAAGAGTAAACAGGCGAGGCAAACAGCTCTTTCAGACCCTAGGTGGAAAAAAGAATTTGCTAGAGATCTTGCAGTGGGAAAAGATGGAATTAACTTTTCGAGCTTTCAGAAAAGTGAACATAAATTTCACTTTCATGAAATTAAAAGCTAAACATCAACAAATACAACAGCGATAATGTGCATTGTGTGAATGGAGGGCAAAAATGATTAGTACACCAGGACTGTTGGATTTCTGAGACCCTGTACACCGAGAGATGTCACCTTTTCTAGCTGTTTAAATTTCAGAACAGCATACAAAATAAGCAAACAAAAAAGGTAATAAATAAAACCCAACAGTGCTGTAGAAACTTTCTGCTTTTTTTTCTCTGCTAATAATTATCTGTCTGCAATACAAAGACGAGGTATTCTTCAAAGTCCATGCAGAAGTAGCTCATCGCAGACACCACTGGGCAAAACAGAAAGGGAAATGTGAAGAGTGTACCAGCTGTAATCAAATGTGAAGAGTTTAGCAGCTGGAACAACACCTGGCTCACTCTGTTGGCGATGTGCTTAGGAGAACTTTTTCATATGCTTTATAACTTCCTTTTTGGCCACAACCTTAACCCAAAATAATCGCTAAAAAGAATGTATTAGAGCACAGTAATGTCCACTTTAACCTCTCGGGCTGTGCCTGTGTCCTCAGGAAAACATCTAACTTTCTTTTGAACTCCTTCTGTTTGGAAATGAAAAAATACATGATAATGCTACTTCCCGTGTTATATCTAGTGCATAATGATATTACCAAATTCATCTTTTTATAGTAACAAAACCTATGAAATGAGAAGGCTTTTTGAGAATTTTATTTCAATAAGCTTTTACATAAAGGCATTTAATCTTGGCCTATGTGATTTGCTGTTTTCCACACATACTGCAGTTGGCAGAAGAAATTATTTTTGTCGTGCTTGTAAGGGACACGCCATGGGATTTGCTGTATCACATCAAGTGATGTTGTTGTAGGACGCAAACCTCAAATAACACCTTCTCTTAAACCACCCCAGTGTGCATGTTGTCAAGTTGAATGAATGAAGAGTAGACACAAACAAGATTCATACAGACCTCTCACATTTTGAGCATTAATATTATGTGTTTGCTTTTCAAATAAGCCGTTTTGTATGCATTTTCAATTTCGAAGGCTTATATGCTCCACATGGATTAGTTCTTACAACGTAATTTTTTTCTACAATTCTTTAATATTTCTTGACCATTTAGAATTGCAGTACAATCTTATTATTTGTTTGGTGATTGTCAGCGTTAGTGTTCCTGTGGTAGTGATTTTTAAAACATAAAACAACAAATCATAACAGTAACAAATATGACTTCAGTTATGTAACTTTTAAACTCATTCAACAAATTTTATTTGGCTGTAGGAAAAGTTAAACTATTTCTTGTATTTCTTTTTACATAGTGACAACAAAAAAGCATAGAGGCAGGTAGTCATGTTTCCTTAAACAAGCATTCACACTAAATTCAGATGGTATGTAATACAAGCCTGCCATCTACTGACTACATTGGATCAGAAAGCTCCTCAATGACAAGAAATGACTTACTTTGTAATCACTGTTTAAATTTTAAGGGGGATAAAGTAGTATTTTATATTTTGACCATTTTTCAGCTCATAATAGTCTAAAAAGGTGGATTAGTATCCTCATAAAAGATTATTTAAAGGGACGCCTGGGTGGCTCAGTCGTTAAGCGGCTGCCTTCGGCTGGGTTTGTGATCCCGGGGTCCTGGGATTGAGCCCCGCATCGGGCTCCCTGCTCAGTGGGGAGCCTGCTTCTCCCTCTCCCTCTGCCCGTTGGTCATTTTCTATTATTATAATACTTCGATAGTCTTTGATATGAAAAATAGTCAAATGCTAAGATTTTTATTGTTCTTTTCTGTTGAATGGAAATGACCGATATAGGAATTGGACCATAATTTAAAATTGAAAATTAGAGGTCTTATTAACTAGTTATGGGGACCCTAATTTTATGAGACATTTAAATGCAGTCTGTATGTTAAAATAGAAAAAAGAATTTCATCTTAGGAAAGATTTCCTAATTAGTCTTGCAAGTAAGTAGTAAATTTGACAAAAAGATTTCAAAATTATCCAGTTACCTTCAAAACTAATAAAATACAATAACTGACTAATATTTGGACAGGAAAGATTAAGAATATACCTTTTTGTCCTTAATGAAATTAAGTCCTTATTAAAATAACTTTGGCCATTCATTGACTTTACATAGAATGCAGGATCAGGCCTTAGGAGAACAAGGAGATGGAATAATAAAAGAATATATTGCGGCAAACTCCGTGGCAATTTGTAGCCTGTAAAAACTTCTGTAGTAAACTTAATGCTAAAGAGAAAGCCATCTGTACCTTGTGGAATTAATTAACAATTGATTTAGAGTAGCAATAAATGCATACTTGCTATTATGACTCTGAAGAGTATTCTTTAGAGACTAAGTCTGAAATGTAAGTTAAACGAGCTCCCTGAAAACAGCTAACTCAATTGTTTTTTGGTTTCCAATGTGAAATTCTTAATGATAACATGTTAACATAGGAAAACACCTAAGTGAAATAGGACCTAATGCTCTCTGGGTTCTCTAAATGCCCAGTGACATGGATTTATAGTGTAATTTGTCATAAGATACAGATAGGAGAAGAAGTGGGAAAACTGACAAGTTTAACTGATTACACCAAGTAAAACACAAGAAATGTATTTGCTGCCGAAGCATGCAGGAGTTAAGAAGTGTGTTTTCTTTTAAATTAAATTACATTAAAAGATGACATTGAACAAGGTTCAATGCCATAGCAGTTAGTTTAAACTTCATATCAACTAAACTCAGGTAAGAGGGGACAAATCTTGATCTTTGCAATCTATTTTTTCTATTACTTTGAAAAGAATGTTTTTTAAAGTCAGATGAAATGAACCAAGATAGAAATAATACATTCTTCCTACTTTTCAGGCTACTTTGGAGGGTAGGAAATAAATGAATTCTTGGGATGAAGCAATATTCATAGATATTTTAAATATACATTTTTAGCACATACAAGAAAGCATTTTGTGCAAATTTTGTATCCATTAAAGCAGAGGTCAAAATCGGTCAAGGCACACAATTCCTAGTATTTTGTGTAAGTTTTTCAAACCCTTTGGCATTAGATGGTCATAAAGACCATTTTCTAATGATGGTTGCATAGGTAATGATGCTCAGTAAATGTATTCCCATTCAACAAAAGAGCTTTTTCAACTTCATATTTCTAGTAGTCAGTTACATTTTTCTGGTTCAGTATAAAACTATATAGGCAACCCAGTTATCTCAGAGAAAAATGGCTAACATAAAACATTATTATCAGTAGTCCTATTAATATTGTTTATGGGTTTAAGGTGAAGCTAATGATTTTTAAACCACAGGGACCCTCACTGGGAGGAAATTGAATAAAATCTTCATATAAAATAACTTTGTATTCTGTTTAAAGTACATAAAAATTTATATATCTGTATATAATTGTATATCAGCTTTAAGCTTCACAAAATTGGAACCTTCTTTTGGGTAAAATGTAGACAAAAATCTTTTACTGATTTTCCCCCCTTTTCAGATAAAGTCATGGATTTCTGAATTTCAAAGAAGTTTAAAGAATCATTTATGTAAGTCCTACTTCATGACTAAATCTCCTTTGAAAATATCTCAATGAGTGTAGGTGCACTGTTCATAAATTTCTATAGGACAAAAATTGCTAATACAATTAAATTGTAGACGGAGTCTTTATGCTCTTAAATAGCTAATGGGATAACCAGCTACCATTTGATTACTGAATAAAATTATATGAAAAGATCATCTCAGCTCTTTCTGCCATCTTAAAAACAAAATCTGACAAATACAGAATTTACATGTTTCCAAGCAAATGCTGAAGAATACCATTGGTTTTATTTGGTGGCTTAATATCCTGCATAGGCCAGGAGAGTGCAATATAGATATTAATGGTTTAAAACATATTTACCTCATGCATACATTGTCAACTTTTTGTTTTTCATAAAGCTAAAATATTGATCAATTTTGTTTATTCAATGTATTGTCCTTAATTTATTGAACATGTACTCTGTTCACAATTCTATACCAGAACCTGCGGGGGGAAAAAATTATCAGCTTCCAAGATAGCAGGAAGGGAAAATTGAAGGGGGGGAAATTGGAGGGGGAGACAAACCAGGAGAGACTATGGACTCTGAGAAACAAACTGAAGGTTCTAGAGGGGAGGGTGGTGGGAGGATGGGTTAGCCTGGTGATGGGTATTAAAGAGGGCACGTTCTGCACGGAGCACTGGGTGTTATACGCAATCAATGAATCATGGAACACTACATCAAAAACTAATGATGTAATGTATGGCGATTAACATAACATAATAAAAAAAAATTATCAGCTCCCAAGTGGCTGCGATTTAGTTGCAGAGATAAAACACGAGTGATTCTATAATTAAACATAATAATTTTCTATTCTCAAGCAGCAGCAGAAATAGAACCTCGATGGAAATAAGTTGTGTGCTAAATATTCAGAAGGCCTTAAAACCTCAAACTCTATTCTAATACTCTTTCCACTCTATGAATATGCAGTAAATATTTAAAGTTGATGAAAATTAAAAACAAGCAGACACCTTATTATTTTATTTTCATTTTTTTTTTTTTTTTTAAGAGAACTGAGTGCTTCTCCTGGAATGATTCTTTCGTCTTATCTGATGTTTCAGGAAATGAATGTAAATAGAAAAAAGATATGGAGGGGCATTGGTAAACTAAGGCCTGAAAGTCAAGGATGCAATGTGGACCCTCATAAACAGTAGCCTCACTAAAGGCGGCACTTATCTTTTTAGTTTAACAGGAAGTCTGGAGATAGGCGTTTCTAGGTCTGGTGCATCCGTCTTCAAAGATATCCTCCTGGTACAAAGATAACCTTTTCTTTCAAACTCTCATCTTCATGGCTGCAGGATGACTACCTTACCTCCAGCCTCATGTCCTTATTCGAGCAGGAAGAAAGAAGGACCACATACCTTTTCATTGCAAACATTTGACTAATTTTATCTAGAAGGAAAGACATCCTCAGCAAATGAATGCTTATAGTTCTATGGCCAAAACTGTCTTACAAGCTACATCTACCAGGAAAATGGCTAGAAGAAAGGTATTTAACTTGCCATACTCGACAGTAGAGAAGAACAAGGTAGAGGGTAGTTTGGTTTGAGTGATGAATAAGCCCAGTTAGAGTGTATTGCACAATGCACTCAAAGTGGATTGATGATGAATATAGGGGTCTCATTTTTCCCCCAAAAGCATTTATGAAGCTTTCCAATATCTCATCTGAAAAGCTATTCTATAAAAAGGTGGTGTGCTGGCACATTTAGTCTCTTCTTACATGCTCTATTTTATAATCATCATTACTTTTGTCCATATTCTTTGATTGCTTTATCCTGCACATTTTCAGAGAGAAATCTCAGTGCAAGTCATAATAGCTTTCAAATTGTTTGAGACAGTTTCTGTTACAAATGTTTTTATAATGGACTGATGCCTTATGTGGTGGTTACTGAAAATGGATGTGCAAATGGTTTTAATATGGAGAGAGCACAAGAGTGAACCAAAATATTCTGGGCAGTTATAATCTAGCTTGTCCAATTAACGATGAAAACTCCAAGTGAACATATTGAACATACTGAGATCAGATAGCAGTTTAAAATGTTCTCCAGTAACGACCTCATGACCATTTAAGCTGTGTGTACCTGGCTTAGGGAAAAATCTACTTTATCCTGGGGTCGTTAATTTATTTAAAATACCTCAAGTTGAAAACAGGCCTTAGTATATTTTTAAATGAATGTTCCATGAGTGTCATTTTATAGGCTTAAATATACTTGGTTCTAGTTTTGATTACTAAACATTATAGCTAACCTTTAAAATGTACAAACAGTTAATATCAGGCATTGTTCTATATGCATTACTTATATAAACTCATTTAGTCCTCATAACAGTTCTGTGAAGTGGTAACCATTATTTTCCCCATTTTATAAGTTAGGGAAATAAGGCACAGGGAAATTTCCTAAAGCCACATAATAGGCAGGCTGGGATTTAAACTAAAGGAATTCTCCACAATTAATGCTTATAGCTACTCTACAAGTCTATCTACCTATAACATGAAATATAATATTTTTTGACAACAAAATATCTTAATGCCATATTAATTGCTTTTATCTGGACTGTACGGATAACACACTTATTTGGATGATTTATTTATATAAGGAAGATTTTATAAGTTTGTATAAATGGAATTTAGAAAAATGCTCTACACAGATTGTCCCCTGAAATATTTATTGACTACATATATATCCTACATTTGTGATATTCATAATTAATAAGTGTCTTTTTTGTTAATGGGAAACAAGGATAAGCAAGATGTAGGTCTTGCTATTCTACTGCTAATCTCTTTGTGAAACTTTAATAAACTGCACTAGAACCAATGTATGGTAAATTTAATACAGTGGGAGAATAAAACAACATCTGCCACAAAAATATCCATCACTAGTTCCATATTCTCAATGGCTTCTGCAAGCTGGTAATAAGGAGATATAAATGATTTGACTCTGCCAATTTCTAGTTGTGCAGCTGGTGTAAAATACAGGGATTATAAAATGTTCCTCTGTCACATATCTTGGCGGTGATTGGAGTATCTAGTGAAATATGGGATTTTATTCTTAGCACTTTAAGTTAATAACAATAACTGTAAAACTAATATTGTTCTTTCCAGTAATTGCCACCATCCATCATACTGCCGAGGAACACAGGAACAAATATGTGCCACTTTGTTTCGGTGCAGGCTCCTGGGTAAAACTACGGTCTTATTACTGAGTCTTTTCTACTTAAAACATTATTCAAAGAAATTATATAGTAATGAAATCATATATTTAAAGGGAAGCATAAAACGGAGAGTGTAATAATGGTTGTATGTTTTACAGCAATCTTGCCACCTACACCCTGACCTGGCATTCTGAGCATATCAAGTTGTTATAAATAGAGAACTCCTCGTAAAGTAGTAGGTAATGATAAGGTTTTATTCAAATTATAGTCTCTGAACATATACAATGTTTTCAAAAGAGAAAAAGAAAAATGCAGACCGTGAATAGATTGCTTTTGCTTTGGCAACAAGAGTGCTGGGCAAGACATTTAAAAAATCTTAATGAAATTATTTTAAGTCTAAACCTACTATATCATGGTAGAATCATGAGTAAAAAGGGAAATGAAATCAACAAAAGTGAGTTAATATTTAGAGAAAGTTTCTAAGTGAGACTTTTCTCGGCTCCCAGTGTTGCCGCTTTCCCACCAGAGAACCACATTAGTAACAGGTGACTTATTATTAATGTGCGCTTTAAAAATAGCTCACCAGTCATATCAACTGCCAACTCTAATATTCATTTGAATTTTTCAAAGTATCCTGGATGTTAAGTCTCATTTCACAATTACTTAAAGGTGAAAGGGCAGGCTGCTATGGGAAAGTCATTAAATTTTCTCAGAAAAGACCAGTTAACTTGAAGCAGAAAGAGAAATGAATAGAAGGAGTGGGGGTAATGAAACCCACAGTCAATCAGGATTGGCCTCGGGAAGTAGCCAGACAAGGGGGATCAGAGTGGATGTGCAACTCAGGGATTCTTTCCTCCCTGGCTCTCCTCCCTGCTTCCTTTTGTGCATCCCTGTTTTCTTTTTGCCCACTGGTCTGTGCCTCCTAGTTCCACTTGGTCTGCCCTAGCCTTCAAATTCATAGTTAATCCTCAAGAAGAGCCGGGCCCATCCTCAATTTCTGGGGAAGAAACTCGAAGGTCCAGATTGGGCTGTGGTCCCCGCTCCTGGCACAGAGTACGTATAGTGAGTGCTATAGCCAGTGGCTCGGGGATCCCTGCTTGAACCCGCAACTTTTTAGGCTCCAGGAATTCAGGGGTCCTTGGATCTCGAAGTGAAGTGTCCCATCAAACTGTGAAGGGCAGCAATATGAGACGACAAAATATGTCACTTTTACATAAGGATTATTTTGAGCTAAAGCCACTTGAAAAAGAGCAGATGGAAGCAGGACATTCTCATCTACTCTTTTCTTTCTGAAAACAGGAGAGAACTCTAGAGTGAAAGATGCCCTCCCTGTACCAAGGAAAAAAGAAACACTTGTCCACAGGGACAATGCTGTACAAAATAGTTTTTGTTAAAATAATTCCTATCTTTCTTTAGCACCCCTAATTGCCTTGCTTCAACCCAATATAAAAGCATTTAGGTTTTACCACTTCTTTGGGTCCTCATTCCCTAAAGAGGCTTTCTCTAGCATGTAAAACTTACATAAATGTGTATGTTTTTCCTCCTGTCAGTCTGTCTCAGGTCAATTTAATTCTCAGGCACAGCTGAAAACCCAAGGAAGATAAAGATAAAATTTTGCCTCGCCTGCAACTGCAAGTTTTAGCTGCTACTCAGTTACTTTGGGCTTCCTTTATCAAGAGACCAATAGCAAGAAAATGAGTTACGATTATGGCAGGTGTAGCCAAGATGGGGCTGTTGTAGGATGCCAGCGAGTAAAAAAAAAAAAAAATGCATCTGGTTCTCAAGCCATCCACTGGGACATATCGTGGCACTTGGCCCTCCCAATTTTGAAAACAAACGCAGTAGCCACCACCTGAGAAGGCCATGATGACCAGAGGCCTAGAGGTCACGGAGGCACGCATTTTGGCCACCCTACTAGATAAGCCACCTAAAGCAGTGGATGTGAGGGAGATAAAACCTGTGTTGTAGAGAATGGAGATAAGAACCAGTGTCCTTGACACCAGCTGTAACAGTAGACATTAAGGTTTTTCCCATTAGCCTTCCTTTTGTAAAAGATTGCAGAGGCACAGGTGCCACCGAAATCCTACACGAGCTCTTTCTGGTGGAATGAAATTACATTAAAAAACATGTGGTGTAAAGGATGGACTGCAGGGGATGCTCAATACCATCAAAATCCTCCCCTTTCAAGATCAAGGCACTGATTCCCCCAGTGCTGGGAGCATGGCTTGCTGATGGCTCACGGCTGAGTCCCTCCCCAGGCCTTGCTATCAGCCTTGGCATAGTTTGGTCAAGGTCATGGTCCCTTCTGTGGGCAGTTTGCACCAATGGCTGGTCTATGTGGAGAGGCACAAAGGTGTCTTCATTTATATTTGAAGAGCTCTCTGGGAGACCAACTGATGCCAACTGAGACCAGCTATTTGAAACAATGTTGGAGCTCAGCTTCTCCCTTTGCCCTTTCCTGCTTTTCTCTCTTCTTCAAGATGGGCTATTTCCCAAACCCATGACCTACTGGAATGATGTGAAAATCAAGCACTAAAACATAATGTGTGACGTCTCTAAGGTTCCTATTCAAGATGGTGACATGGGAAAATCCTGAACTTACCTCCTCCCATAGACACACCTTATCTATAGATACATAAGGAAAAAATTTCCTCTGGAAAAAAAAAGCCCCCAAAACTAGCTGAGTGACTCCTATGTTAGGGAAACAAACAAAATCCAGATCAAAGCAGTTAGGAGAGACTAAGACACTTTCTCACTATTACCCACTCTGTCCAGTACAGTGACCCACAATCGGAAGGGAACTTAAAACCTGGAGCTGCCCCCAGAGGAGGGAAGGGTTTAAACCCTATATCAGGTACCCCCAATTTTAAGACCTACACCTGAGAGATGAGCCTCCAAAACATAGCATTGAAAGCCAAGAGGACTTGTGTCCACAAGACCCACAAAGTTATATCAAACTGAGAAATCAGACCTACTGACCCCAAGGTCCAGTGCAGAGGAAGCAGATTGTAAACACCCAGACTCTGTGATAGATCATTTGCTTATCTTAAAGTGTTGACCTGAGAGGCAGGCATCAAATTTAACACACATCTAGCAACTGACTGAAGCCCTCTTCAGGGACGGAGGCTTCCAGGTGCCATCTTTGTACTTTCTCTCTGCTGTACTTGAGAACAACAGGATCCACGAGGGTGGCTTTTATATGTATCTGGGGCCATGGTTTTTTGCATCTGGCACTCAAGAAACATTACACATTCACTTGACCCTGTTTGGCCAGCAGGGCTTAGATTCTTAGCTCCCCCATGACACAATGTGTGATAGTTCCTGGCCAGCTATCACCCAAAAGGCACTTTACAGACAAAAGACTGAAACAGATTCCAGTCTTGCTGTGAAATAGGCCAATTTTCTTGTCCTGGAGCCTTAGCCTAAAGGTAAGGCTTTTGGTTTGTTATATAACTAAGGACTTTCTGAGCTGCTCTCAGGAAACAGAAGCTGGTGGACATCGTTTTGATGTTCTCTCTCTACCTCACTCCAGCTGGCTGGTATCTCCAAGAAAGGAGATTATACCCTCAGTCTGATATTTCCGTTTGTGCACCTGCTACCTGGGTTCATCTCTAGATCACCTAGTTCTGATGGCCACAGGGCCTCTATCCCTCTGGGTGCCAGAGGACTGCAATAACCACAGAGACAGTTGTTAGCCAGCTGCCACCGCGAGGGCACAAGAAGAGACAACAGAGTGAGGTGCCCAGGATAAAAGTAACACAAATAAATATAACTACAATAATTTGTTAAGGGATACACAAAATGAGATATAAACTGTGAAATCAAACACAAAATAGTTGGGAGTGGGGGGAGAGTGAGCTGTTATATGTAAAGCCTCATGGTAACCACAAAGGAAAATCTATAGCAGATACACAATCAAGAGAAATCTAAGCACACCACAAAGGAATTCAACAAACTATAAAAGAAGAAAGGCAAAAAAGGAAAAGAGGGAACTACAAAACAGCCAGAAAACAATGAAATAGCAGTAAGTACATATATACCTATAATGACTTTACATGTTTATGACTACATTTCCCAACCAAAAGACATAAGTAGCTAAATGAATTCGAAAAGAACCATACATATGCAGCCTACAAAAGACTCACTTCAGTTGTAAAGACACAGGCTGAACACGGATATATGAAAAATAATATTCCATGCAAATGGAAATCAAAAGAAAGCTGAGGTAGCTATACTTAGACAAGGTAGGCTTTAAAACAAAGTCAGTTTGACTTCTTCTTTGCCGATTTCGATGCCTTTTATTTCTTTTTGTTGTCTGATTGCTGTGGCTAGGACTTCTAATACTATGTTGAATAGCAGTGGTGATAGTGGACATCCCTGCCATGTTCCTGACCTTAGGGGGAAGGCTCTCAGCTTTTCCCCATTGAGAATGATATTTGCTGTGGGTTTTTCATAGATGGCTTTTATAATACTGAGGTATGTACCCTCTATCCCTATACTCTGAAGAGTTTGATCAAGAAAGGATGCCGGGGCACCTGGGTGGCTCAGTTGTTAAGTGTCTGCTTTCAGCTCAGGTCATGATCCCGGGATCCTGGGATCGAGCCCCACATCGGGCTCCCTTCTCCGCGGGAAGCCTGCTTCTCCCTCTCCCACTCCCCCTGCTTGTGTTCCCTCTCTCGCTGTCTCTCTCTGTCAAATAAATAAATAAAATCTTAAAAAAAAAAAAAAAAAGGATGCTGTACTTTGTCAAATGCTTTTTCTGCATCTATTGAGAGTATCATATGGTTCTTGTTCTTTCTTTTATTAATGTATTGTATCACATTGATTCATTTGCTGATGTTGAACCAACCTTGCAGCCCAAGGATAAATCCCACTTGGTCGTGGTGAATAATCCTTTTAATGTACTGTTGGATCCTACTGGCTAGTATTTTGGTGAGAATTTTTGCACCCATGTTCATCAAGGATATTGGTCTGTAATTCTCCTTTTGTGTGTTTTTGGGATCAAGGTAATGGTGGCCTCATAAAACAAGTTTGGAAGTTTTCCTTCCATTTCTATTTTTTTTGGATCGGTTTGAGAATAGGTATTAATTCTTCTTTAAATGTTTGGTAGAATTCCCCTGGGAAGCCATCTGGCCCTGGGCTCTTGTTGGGAGATTTTTGATTACTGCTTCAATTTCCTTAATGGTTATAGGTCTGTTCAGGTTTTCTATTTCTTCTTGGTTCAGTTTTGGTAGTTTATACATCTCTAGGAATGCATCCATTTCTTCCAGATTATCTAATTTGCTGGCATATAATTGCTCATAATATGTTCTTATAATTGATTGTATTTCTTTGGTGTTGGTTGTGAACCTCCCCTCTTTCATTCATGATTTTATTTATTTGGGTCATTTCTCTTTTCTTTTTGATAAGTCTGGCCAGGTGTTTATCAATCTTATTCATTCTTTCAAAGAACAAGCTCCTAGTCTCATTGATCTGTTCTACTGTTCTTTTGGTTTCTATTTCATTGATTTCTGCTCTGATCTTTATTATTTCTCTTCTCCTGCTGGGTTTAGGCTTTATTTGCTGTTCTTTCTCCAGCTCTTTTAGGTGTAGGGTTAGGGTTGTGTATTTGAGACTTTTCTTGTTTCTTGAGAAAGGCTTGTATTGCTATATACTTTCCTCTTAGGACCACCTTTGCTGCATCCCAAAGTTTCTGAACAGTTGTGTTTTCATTTTCATTTGTTTCCATGAATTTTTTTAATACTTCTTTAATTTCCTGGTTGACAATTCATTCTTTAGTAGGATGCTCTTTAGTCTCCATGTATTTGAGTTCTTTCTGACTTTCCTCTTGTGATTGAGTTTCAAAGCATTGTGGTCTGAAAATATACAGGGAATGATCCCAATCTTCTGATACTGGTTGAGATCTGATTTGTGACCCAGGATGTGATCTATTCTGGAGAATGTTCCATGGGCACTAGAGAATAATGTGTATTCTGTTGCTTTGGGATGGAAAGTTCTGAATATATCTGTGAAGTCCATTTGGTCCAGTGTGTCATTTAAAGTCTGTATTTCCTTGTTGATCTTTTGCTTAGATGATCTGTCCATTTCAGTGAGGGGTGTGTTAAAGTCCCCTACTATTATTGTATTGTTGTCAATGTGTTTCTTTGCTTTTGTTATTAATTGGCTTATATAATTGACTGCTCCCATGTTAGGGGGATAGATATTTACAATTGTTAGATCTTCATGTTGGATAGACCCTTTATGTAGGATACAGTGTCCTTCCTCATCTCTTATTATAGTCTTTGGTTTAAAATCTAATTTGTCTGATATAAGGATTGCCACTCCAGCTTTCTTTTGGTGTCCATTAGCATGGTAAATGGTTTTCCATCCCCTCACATTCAATTTGGGGGTGTCTTTGGGTCTAAAATGAGTCTCTTGCAGACAGCATATCAATGGGTCTTGTTTTTTTTATCCAATCTGATAGCCTGTGTCTTTTGATTGGGGCATTTAGCCCATTTACATTCAGGGTAACTTTTGAAAGATATGAATTTAGTGCCATTGTATTGCCTGTAAGGTGACTGTTACTGTATATTGTCTGTGTTCCTTTCCAGTCTATGTTACTTTTAGGCTCTCTCTTTGCTTAGAGGACCCCTTTCAATATTTCTTGTAGGGCTGTTTTGGTGTTTGCAAATTCTTTTAGTTTTTGTTTGTCCTGGAAGCTTTTTATCTCTCCCTCTATTTTCAATGACAGCCTAGCAGATGATACGATTCTTTATGGGGAAAACTGAAAAGACTCCACCCCAAAACCGCTAGAACTCATACAGGAATTCAGTAAAGTGGCAGGATATAAAATCAATGCACAGAAATCAGTGGCATTCCTATACACCAACAACAAGACAGAAGAAAGAGAAATTAAGGAGTTGATCCCACTTACAACTGCACCCAAGACCATAAGATACCTAGGAATAAATCTAAGCAAAGAGGCAAAGGATCTGTACTCAGAAAACTATAGAATACTCATGAAAGAAATTGAGGAAGACACAAAGAAATGGAAAAACGTTCCATGCTCATGGATTGGAAGAACAAATACTGTGAAGATGTCAATGCTACCTAGAGCAATCTACACATTTAATGCAATCCCTATCAAAATACCATCCACTTTTTTCAAAGAAATGGAACAAATAATCCTAAAATTTGTATGGAACCAGAAAAGACCCTGAATAGCCAGAGGAGTGTTGAAAAAGAAAAGCAAAGCTGGTGGCATCACAATTCCAGACTTCAAGCTCCATTACAAAGCTGTCATCATCAAGACAGTATGGTACTGGCACAAAAACAGACACATAGATCAATGGAACAGAATAGAGAGCCCAGAAATGGACCCTCAACTCTATGGTCAACTCATCATCGACAGAGCAGGAAAGAATGTCCAATGGAAAAAAAGACAGTCTCTTCAACAAATGGTGTTGGGAAAATTGGACAGCCACATGCAGAAGAATGAAACTGGACCATTTCCTTACACCACACACAAAAATAGACTCAAAATGGATGAAAGACCTCAATGTGAGACAGGAGTCCATCAAAATCCGAAAGGAGAACACAGGCAGCAACCTCTTGGACCTCAGCTGCAGCAACTTCTTCCTAGAAACATCACCAAAGGCAAGGGAAGCAAGGGCAAAAATGAACTATTGGGACTTCATCAAGATTAAAAGCTTTTGCACAGTGAAAGAAACAGTCAACAAAACCAAAAGACAACCGACAGAATGGGAGAAGATATTTGCAAATGACATATCAAATAAAGGGCTAGTATCCAAAATCTATAAAGAACTTATCAAACTCAACAACCAAAGAACAAATGATCCAATCATGAAATGGGCAGAAGACATGAACAGACATTTCTGCAAAGAAGACATACAAATGGCCAGCAGACATGAAAAAATGTTCAACATCATTCGGCATCAGGGAAATACAAATCAAAACCATAATGAGGTACCACCTCACACTGGCGAGAATGGTTAAAATTAACCACTCAGGAAACAATAAATGTTGGCAAGGATGCAGAGAAAGGGGAACCCTCTTACACTGTTGGTGGGAATGCAAGCTGGTGCAGCCACTCTGGAAAACAGTGTGGAGGTTCCTCAAAAAGTTGAAAATAGAGCTACCCTATGACCCAGCAATTGCACTACTGGGTATTTACCCCAAAGATACAAATGTAGTGATCCGAAGGGATACATGCACCCCGATGTTTATAGCAGCAATGTTCACAATAGCCAAACTATGGAAAGAACCAAGATGTCCATCAACAGATGAATGGATAAAAAGATGTGGTGTGTGTGTGTGGGTGTGTGTGTGTGTGTGTGTGTGTGTATATATATATATAATGGAATATTATGCAACCATCAAAAGGAACGAGATCTTGCCATTTGCAGTGACATGGATGGAACTGGAGGGTATTATGCTGAGTGAAATAAGTCAATCAGAGACATGTATCATATGACCTCACTGATAGGAGGAATTCTTAATCTCAGGAAACAAACTGAGGGTTGCTGGAGTGGTGGGGGGTGGGAGGGATGTGGTGGCTGGGTGATAGACCTTGGGGAGGGTATGGGCTATGGTGAGCACTGTGAATTGTGTAAGACTGTTGAATCACAGACCTGTACCTCTGAAACAAATAATACATTATATGAGAAGAAGAAAGAAGAAGAAAGAAGGAGGAGGAAGAAGAAAGAAGGAGGAGGAAGGAGGAGGAAGGAGGAAGGAGGAGGAAGGAGGAGGAAGGAGGAGGAGGAGGAAGGAGGAGGAAGGAGGAGGAGGAGGAGGAGGAGGAGGAGAAGGAGGAGAAGGAGGAGAAGAAGAAGAAGAAAGAAGGGAAAAATGAAGGGAGGGAAATCAGAGGGGGAGATGAACCATTAGAGACTATGGACTCTGAGAAACAAAGTGAGAGTTCTAGAGGGGAGGGGGGTGGGGGTTGGGCTAGCCTGGTAATGGGTATTAAAGAGGGCACGTACTGCATGGAGCACTGGGTGTTATACCCAAACAATGAATCATGGAACACTACATCAAAAACTAATGATGTAATGTATGGTGATTAACATAACAAAATAAAAAATAAAAAATAAAATAAATAAAGTCTGTAATAAGAGATGAAAAAGGTCTTCACATAATGATAAAGGAGTCAATCAAAAAGAATGTAACTTATCTAAATAGTTATGTACCCAACATATGAGCACCTAAATATATAAAGCAATACTTAAGAGACCTAAAGGAAAAATAGATAGCAATAAAATAATAGTAGGGGACTTTAATCCTCCTCTTTCATCAATGGGTAGATTATTCAGAGAATCAGCAAGGAAACAACCTTAAATGACACATTAGTCCAGATGGATATATAAACATTCCTTCCCAAAGCAACAGAATACACTTTCTTCTCAAGTGCACATGGAACACACTCCAGGTAGATCATATGTTAGGCCACAGAACAAGCTTAATAAATTTAAGAAGACTGAAATCATATCAAGAATCTTTTCTGACTATAATGTACTAGAAATTAATAAAACAAACTGGAAAATTCACAATGTGGAGATTAAACAATAGTCTACTGAACAACCCATGGATCAAAGAAGAAACTGAAATAGAAATTAAAAAAGTACCCTGAGACAAATGAAATACATTTGATACCAAACTTACAGAATGAAGCAAGGCAATTCTAAGAGGGAAGTTTATAGCATTAAAGCTTTACATGAGAAACAAGAAAATATAAGAAAAAAAATCCTAACTTTGTACCTCAAGGAACTAGAAGAAGAATAAACAAAGCCCAAAGTTAGAGGGAGGAAATAACAAAGATCAGAGCAGAAATAAATGAAATAAAGATGAAAAGGACAATAGGAAAAAAATCAATGAAATGAAGAGCTGCTTTTTTGAAAAGAAAAAATGACAAAACTTTAGACTAAAAAAAAAATAGAGGGACTCAAATAGAATCAAATAAAAATACTAAGAAAACTAAGCATAAGATACTACTATGAACAATTATACTTTGGGGGACCTAGAAAAAAATGGACAAATTTCTAGAAACATACAACTTAACAAGACGCAATCATGAAAAAAAGATAATAAGAACAGACCAATTACTAGGAAGGAGATTAAATTAGTAATCGAAAACCTACAACAAACAAAATTTCGAGACCAGATGGCTTCACTGGTAAATTCTACCAAATATTTAAAAAAGAATTAATATTAGACATTTCTCAAACTTTTCCAAAAGATAGAAGAGAAAAACACTTCATTTTAGGAAGCCAATGTCCTGATACTAAAAACAGACAAGGACACATGAGAAAATTATAGACCAATATCTTTGATGAACATAGATGCAAAAATCCTCAACAAAATACTAGCAAATTGAGCTCAACAATACATTAAAAGGATCATACAGCATTTCAAGGGGTACTTATTAAAGGATGCAAGGACGGTTCAACATCTGCAAATCATTCAATGTGATATACTATATTAACAAATTGAAGGATGAAAATTATATGATCATCTCCCTAGATCTAGAAAAAAACATTTGACAAAATTGAACATCCAGTTGTGATAAAACTCTCCATAACTGGGTGTAGTGGAAATGACCCTCAACATAAGAACTGCTATGCATGATAATCCCACAGCTAACATAATACTAAATGTTAAAAAGTTGAAAGATTTTCCTCAAGATCAGGGACAACAAAGATACCTACTCTTGCCAATTTTGTTCAACATAGTATTGGAAGTCATTGCCATACCAACTGCAATAAAAAGAAATTAAAGGCATCCAAATTGGAAAAGAAGCAGAACAGCAGATGACATGATATCATATCTGAAAAGCCCTAAAGATTATCCCACCAAAAAAACTCTTAAAATAAATTTAGTAAAGTCTGAAAACACACAATTACACAAAAACCTGTTGCATTTCTATATACCTGTACTAAAATTCCAGAAAGAAAAATTAAGAAAACAATCCCATTTACAATAGCATACAAAAGAAAATATCTAGAAATAAATTTATCCAAGGAGGTCAACCACCTATACACTGAAAAGTATAAAGCATAAATGAAAGGAATTGAAGGAGACACAAATATATTCTATTTTCATGGATTTGAAGAATACTGTTAAAATGTCAATAGTACTTAAAACAATCTATAGATTCAATGCCATCCCTATCAAAATTTAAATGACATTTTTCAGAGATATAGAACAATCCTAAAATCTGTATGGAACCATAAAAGACTCCAGATAGCCAAAGAAATCTTGACTAGAACAAAGCTGTGAGTATTATCATAATAACAGACCTGCAGATCATTGGAACAGACAAGAAGGCTCAGAAATATGCTCACATATGTATGATCAATTAACTTCTGACAAATTAGCCAAAAACATACAATGGGGAAAGGACAGTCTCTTTAATAAATGGTGTGAGGAAATTGGACAGCCATATACAAAAGAATGGAACTGGACCAGTATTTTATACAATTAACAAAAATTAACTCAAAATTTATTAAAAACTTGAACATAATAACCTGAAATCATAAAACTCCTAGAAGAAAACAAGCTCATTGACATTGATTGAAGCAATGATTTTTTTTTTTTTTTTTTTGGATTTGACACCAAAGTCCGAAGCAACAGAAGCAAAAATCAAGTGGACTACATGATATTGAAAAGTTTCTACCTAGCAAAGGAAACCATCACCAAGATAAAAAGGCAACCTACCAAATGGGAGAAAACGCTTGCAAAACATATATCTGATAAGGGCTTACTATCCAAATATATAAAGAACTCCTATAACTCAATAGCAGAAAAACCAAAAGTCAAATTAAAAAATGGGCAAAGGACCTGAACACATTTTTCCAAAGAGGCCATAGATGGCAAATAGGTATATGATACATGCTCAACATCACTAATCAACAGGGAAATGCAAATCAAAAGCACTATGAGATGTCACTTCACACCTCTTAGAATGACTATTATCAATAAGACAAGAAAAAACAAATGTTGGCAAGGATGTGGAAAAAAGAATCTTTGGACGCTGTTGGTGGGAATGTAATAGGTGCAGCCATTATGGAAAACAATATGAAGTTTCCTCAAAAAATTAAAAATAGAAGTACTATATGATCCAGCAATTCTGTTTCCGGGTATTTATCTAAAGAAAACAAAAACACTAATTCAAAAAAATATGATACTTTTCAAAGTATCATTATTTACAATAGCCAAGATAAGGAAACAACCAAAGTGTCCATGATGGATAAACGGATAAAATGTGGTATATATACAAAATTGAATATTATTCAGCCATAAAAAGAAGGAATCTTGCTATCTGCAATAATATGGATGGACTTCAAGGGAATTATGCTAAGTGAAAGAAGTCAGAAAAAGGTAAATATCATATTATGTCACTTACATGTATAATCTTTAAAGTCCTAATACAAAGAACAGATTGGTGATTGCTTGAGGTGGAGGTGGGGCTGGGCAAAACAGGTGAAGGAGGTAAAAAAGTACAAACTTCCAGCTATAACAAAGAAGTCATAGGGATGTAATGTCCAGCATGGTGACTATAGTTAGGTTGAACAGTATAGCAAATTTTAAAGTTCCTATGAGAGTAAATCTTAAAAGATCTCATCATAAGAAAAATTGTAAATATGAATAGTGATGGATATTAACCATAATTTATTGTGGTATCCTTGCACAATATCTATAAATATTGAGTCCTTATGTTTTACACCTGAAACTAATATGTTATATGTCAATTGTATCTCAGTAAATAAAATTAAAAATAAGTTAGTATCAAAATAAAAATATTTTCAATATCTTTAAAACAAAGACTCTAAAGTCAAATTCTGTATGTTCACATCCCAATTGTATTTTAAGATAGGTATGGTGGTCATTTAATTTTTCTTTCCCATAAAATGAAGGTGAAAATAAGGTCTCATTTAAAGAAAAGTTAGATAACTATAAAAATCACTTAGATTAACTATAAAAATCACCTAGATTAACTACAGAGTATAAGAAATCAAAGAAAGTAAAGGTTTTATTATTTTAACTAAGAATATTGCTTTGGAGAAACTCACTCCGGAAGCCACATTAAATGGGACAAAAGGTGCATTTGTAATAATTTAAAATTCAATAATGTTTATAAAAGTTAATTTTTATATTAAATATATGCATTTTTATAAAATTCATATATGACTACTGTATGACTATATATGCATACTAATAATCAAATTCTTGCTTTTTCTTAAAATAGCTTAATCACACTCCTAACATGTGAAACTAAAGTAAATACAGTGAGAAAATGTATATTGTATATATTGCATAATTCATTAAAAGGTCTAAGTATATGTAATATGTAGTTTGATACATCTGTTTTTTCATTTCTTTATAGCATTATTTGTCTATCTTTAAGAAAAGAGGAAGAAATCTAAGGATATATGCATCTAAAATTTAACAGCACACTAGTCTGCTAGGGCTATAACAACATAGACTGCATGGTTTAAACAACAGAAATTTGTTTTCTTACAGTTCTAGAGGCTTGAATCTAACATCAAGATGCCAGTAGCCTTGATTTCTGGTGAGACCTCTGCTCCAGACTGGCAGATAGCCACCTTTTCACTATATCCTCATATGCGCTGGAGAGAGGTCTCTGGTGTCTCTTCTTGTTCTTGTAATGACACCAGTCCTCTAGAATTAGGACCCTACCCTTATGACCTCATTTAACCTTAATCTCCTCCTTATAACTCTAAGTATAGTCACAGTGGGAGTTCAGGCTTCAACATATGAATTTTCGGGTTACACAAATCAGTTCCTAACAAACAGGTACGACTTTAGGTATTAAATAAGCTTTGAAAGGAAATGGAGCAAGGCGGCTTTACAAATTGAGGCATGAAACATCAACTTATTTATTAAATACATAATCAGCCTAATTTTTAAATTTGATATGTATAAGCATGTTACTGAGGGACATTTTAAGAAGTGGTATAATCCAGCCAACTTGAACTGTCTCATGAGAGTAGACTATGTGCCTCTCTTTCCAAATCTGTTTTTAATAACTTCATGTCAACAGCCTGAAATCAGCCACAATACTTTAAATGATAAAGAGATTTGGAAAAAGCTACAAATCGGGGCTCCTCCAGCACATCACTGTTTGGAGAACAGGGAGTTGAAGAATTTAAAAACATGTATTTGTAAAGATAAAATGTACTAAACTAAAAGGTAAAGTGTTTATTTCATAAAAATCAAATGACAGGCAGTTGACCTGATGGAAGTGGCTAGAGATTTATGTTTTTTACTCCAGGAAGTTCTTTTTTTGTTAGAACAAGCTTTACAAAAGAGAAAAACTTTTAAGAGGTCAACATTCCAACAAATTGCACCTCAGCAATAAAATTTTTCAATGCCAAGTGCAACCCGTAGAGAGTCAGTATGTCAAACTAACCCTATCAGAATACATTTTAGGACAATTTGCTCATTTATTCATCAAATATTGAATCAGGTAAGGTCAGATGCTTTGCTTTGACCTAGATATATAAACCTAGAAGGGTCTCTTTCCTTGAAGAGCTTAGAGTCTAGTGGTAAAACAGACATTCTATCAACAAATCAATATAAAACTACAAATGTAGAAAAGTCCTGTTAAGATCATGAAAATGTGCCACGGTAGAAAATGACAGGGACAGATCTAATTAGAAAGGATGTTTGGAGAAGACCTCTTTGAGATGATGATATTTAGAGTGAGATTTGGAGAATGAAAAAAAGCAGGCTGTGTGAAGAGCCACAGGAAATGCACTCCTGGCAGATAAAACAGCATGAAAGGGCACTAAGTAGGACAGTTCTGGGCTTGTTTTATGAATTGAAAGCAGGGCATTTTGGCTAGACCAGAGGTTGTGACTCAAATGCCTACTGGGGCCAGTCAGGTAAATAAGTCAAGTAGAAGGGTGTCTTTAGTTGCATTCTCTTTACCCAGATACACTTTGTTTGGATATTAATGTAATCTTAATTGTGTTCTTCCCAAAGGGACACTCTGATTACATATTAAACACACAGGAATATTTTACACTAACACAAAGAAATATGCTCTGTCGTAATTTTATGATACACTAGTCTTCTGGGTCCATCTTTTGTTTTCTCCCTCAACTTTGCAATACTGAAAACAGTGCAATCTCAGTGATAAATAACAAATGAGAGTAGATCTTAATATCAATATAACAATAAGGTGAGGTGAGGGGTTCTCTGGTAAATTGAGAGTACACGCTTCTTACAAAGATCAGAGTCACTATACAACCTGACCGATTTTGCCATGAATGAAGGAGGGTCCGCATTTAGCTAGAGCTTATAATTTTTAAAGAGGAGTTTAGATCTAGATTTTTTTCATGTAATCTCCATATTTTGCAATATTGGCAAATAATTTAAATTGTAAAAAAACAAACAGCACAGTAATTACTACCAAAACTAAACAACTAAACAAGACCTGAAGAGAGCCTGGGATTTTACCCTAACATATTAGCCTTCAGATTTCATCAGTGCCACAAGATGTAACACTCCTAGGTCAGGGACAAAGGACAGTTTATTGCTCACATTATAACACTAGTCAGATTATCACCATTTGTTTCGGTTTCCCCAGCCTCAATTTCCCACTGATCAGTGCAACAGGACCAACCAACACCAGCATGTACAGTGGATTGCATTACAGGAAAGGAATCCTCATTTTAGAAAAATCCAATTATTTTATAAGGGGCAGAAAGCAGGTCTGCCATTTTGCTCTTGGGGAACATATCTTTATCTTCAAGCCTTCAAGCAAACCCTTTGCTCTGGAGGGAAGCTATTTCTGTATCCCAAGGCTGTTCATTATATGAACATGCTTATAAAATTTTCCTGCAACAATAGACCATGTCTCCACATGCAAGAATTGTCTCTCAACATCCATAGTCCTCTAATTTTCAGTCTTTGCACTAAAGCATAATGACTGAAGGAAAGAGTCATTTAAAATGATGTTTCTAGGGGCACCTGGGTGGCTCAGTCAGTTAAGCGTCTGCCTTCAGCTCAGGTCATGATCCCAGGGTCCTGGGATTGAGTCCTGTGTCAGGCTCCCTGCTCAGTGGGGAGCCTGCTTCTCCCTCTTCCTCTGTCCCCCCAGCTCGTGCTCTCTCACTCTCCTTTTCTCAAAGAAATGGATAAAATCTTTAAAAAATAGATAAAATGATGTTTCTAGAGATAGGCAAGAGCTAGGTTGTATACAGGCTTCTAGGCCAAGAAAAGATGGTCCTTTTTGTATTGAGTTCAGTTGAAGTCCATTGTTGGATACCAAGAATGAGTAGCATGGATCACTTTAGGTTTTCAAAAGAGCATTTTTGTAGTTAAAGAATGGACTTGACAGGAAACAGATTGAAAGACATCTCAAGATGTCTAGACATGATAGGATAGCCTGGCTTAAATGCTGTAAGTGCAGATAGAGAAACATAGATTAATTTGTGATATCATCTAAAGGTTGGCTCTATAGACCTGATCAATGCATAGGGAAGATAATGGAGATAAATTACTTAGAATAGTCTCACAGTTTTTGGTTTGAAAATCCAGGACAATATTTGGCCTTATATTTATTTGAAAGGGAAAGTTAGTGAAGTAATATGTTCTAGGGAAAAAACAAAAGTTAAGTTTTGGGTATGTTATCTTTCAGATGCCACTAAACATTCAGGGACAGAAACAAAGTAGGTAGTTGAATACATAATTTAAATACTCAGAGAAGTATTTTCTATTACACATGTAATGTTGGAAGTGGTTGTCACAAAGATGGCATTTAGGTGATTAGTGTGAATGGAATCACGTAAGCAGAGAACAGTGGGGGTAAAAAAAAAAGAACCTAAGGATTGATGACTGAAAAGATCCCCACAACTTTAAGAAGCTTTTTAGGAAATTTCAAAACAAATGAAATTAAGAAAAAAAAATTTCAGAGTCAGAAGGGAAAAGGAGAGCATGGACAAGTTGCAATAGAGACTGAGAATTTTTCTAGGAGGAAGATGTCAATCATATGACATTTAGAAAAAGTAAGATGAGGATAGATGTGTCCACTGGGTTTGTAAATACGAAGGTCAGGAGGAAAAGAACATGAGACTGGTATAAGAATGGTATTGTGAGGAAGTAGAAGCAGAACAAGCAGATCATATTTTTCAAAATGTTTTCTGTGAAGAAAAGAGCATAACTTCAGTGGGTTGAAGAATCACGGTTTTCCTTTAAGATGGATAATTTTTTAAAGGATCATTAATTCCTAATGGGAATGAGTCTATTGAGAAGGAGATACAGAAAATGTAGGAGAAATACGTACAATACAAGTCATGTAACTGTGACCCACAGCCTTTGTGGGGGAGATTGTCCTTTGATTAAATGTGAAGCTTTTCTATTTTCACAGAAGAAAACCAGAAGATAGATTCAGAAACAAATATATTAAACATTTTACTTAAAGGAAGATAAGGGGATTTACGCCTCACGACTTTTATTTTTGTAATGATATAAATAAAATCAATAGAAAAGCAATGGTAGGTTTGAGAAAAAAGGGAAAGATAGACTATAATAATTGTAGAGAGTGAGTGATCTTTCTTAAATGTCCAAATGAGGTTAGCATTCATGAATCTATAGCAGCACACAGATTTCAGGATGTGCAATTTTCTCTAGGAATAAACCACCCACTCCATTAATAAAACATAGAGCCAATATCTGAGTTCATCCATAGCTGGCGTACCAGATAAAAAGATCTGGAGATGAAAGGCTATTTTTAAGGGAGTGATTGTAATGATGAACTATAGAATCTACACTAGGTAAAGAATAAAGCAAAGCTGGTTCCTTCCAGGTAAACAAACAATATACAGTTGGAATAAATGGATTTTGTGTCTTTTCATGAGAGTGAAAAGTTGTTACATTGAGATGGCTTTAGGAGGGGACATGGATAGATGGATAATAGCGGTTTGATAGGATATATGAATTTGTGGTTTTAGATGCTCTGCAGTTTCTGGCAATGGCTGTTTCCAAGGCATTTTCCCATAAGTGAAGGAAAAGAAAAGTTCATTGGTGGGCAAAGAACAAAGAAACTCAGGGTCATCTCCATGTATGTTGCACTCACCGAGATCAATTTGAAGTGTGGAACACACAAGAATATTGTGAAGCAGATAATAAGGCCAGCAATGAATAAGGAAAATAATCAGAAATTCAGGATATACTAAAAATAATCATTGGTATACTTGTTAAAATATACTGTTTCTGGAAACTATTTCTGGAGGTACTGAATATGTAGGTAGCACTTCAGAGTCCGTTCTGTTGCCAGTTACCACTGGTGATTTCTATCATCAGGAGTTCAAGAAACACTGAGTTAGGACAAAGGAGTGATAGAGAATGATATGAGACAGTAGTCAGGCTATTAGAGGTTTCCCTGTGTCAGAATGGGAGAAACAGACTTTGTAGTGGAACGACTAGAGGCAAGTATACCAGTGGGATATGAGGCATGGTGTGCAATGATAAAGTTGAAACTTCAGTCAAGCAGTCAGAGGATTAGTGCTGGGGCTTTACCAACAACTTATTTGGATGAGGAAATGCATCTTCCATTTCTTTCAGCTGATCTTCCTCCTCCTCACAAAGAATATCACATTGGGAAGAACTCTATTACTAGGGCTTGCCAGTCTAGTTAATGAGATTTCTAAACTCTAAGTGTATTTAGAAAAATGGCTTCATTTATATACTCTTTTTTAGTGCTACAATAGATAAATAAATAGGCATGTTCTTTGTGCCTTGGCGTATAGGCTGCTACCATCCCAACTGGCAGATCTAGAAATTGTTGCTCACAGGTATGATGGTGGGCCAACTGAATTACTAGATGGAGAATACCTGATGAAATGCCAAATGTGCTTTGCTCACACCATTATAATGTGGACTGATAAAAAGAAGAATAGGGAAGGTGGCTATCATTAAATATATTCAGGTAAATGTAGGTAAAAATAAATTGTATGCTGACCTGGTAATAGTACCACTGTAGGTCACCAGAAACTACCTGGATTGTGTACTCTCCTTATCACTTTTTAATTGTTTCTACTGTTGGCTGAGGCATGACCATACTGTAAGACTAAATCAGACACCAGAAATGAAAGAGTGCATAGAGTCCTTATCTCATAGAGCATCCGGCTCCATTTTTCTTCTCATACCTTGTAATACTGACATAGATCCATTGGTTTCCCTCTAATTTCTTGTTTTTGTTTTGTTTTGTTTTTTTTTAATTCAGTTTATTGTGTGCCCTTGAATGGGTATCTAACCCCACTTTCGTTTTCTAGATGCTTAGTCTCAGTGACAGAGCATCTAGTAAATGATACAAAATTTCCTCCTACTTAACCTAAATTCATAAACTAAGTTTCTGTGTTTTATTATTTTATAAACATCTCTTTAATCCTTACTTGTGCTAAGTAATGAATATCATATTTATTTTTACTATAGCAAAGCTTAAAATGTCTTATTCCCATTTGTATGAAGAATCAGATTCAGAAAGATTTAGTGACTTGCCCTAGACCAAACTGCTAGTAAGTCACTGAATCAGGGGTTCAAAATCAGGTGTTCTCTCTGCTTGCTACAGCTTCCTTTACTACTCTTTCCAAAGTAGTACAATTCTGTCTTGTTGAAAATAATACATGGTTTCTCGAATAGAGTGAAAATAGGTACAAAAATAACTCAGACAGAATAAATTTGATTAGAAATTAAATGTTTGGGGATTTAAACAATAAATCATTTTAGAGTAATTAGATTTTCATGTATTCAGAAACTGAAGTATAAACTTGCAGGGCATATGGCATTTTTGTTGGGAGGGAATAGCAAATCCATGGGAAAATATTCCAAGGGAAAATTTATGAAAGAAAGTGGCAAAGATTGGGAAACTCAAGATGTTTCCAAGGAAGAATTATAGGTTTGGCCAGTAACAATGAAGGGAGTTGTAGGATATAAAAATGGATAGGTTCATCTGGGTCAGGTCACAGAAAGTCTGAAAAATCAGGACAAGGAATTTTAGGGAAAAAATAGGTAGACTTTAAAGTATCAAATTACAGTTGTATTGTGAGATTAATCTGGTAGGGCTTCTTAGGGTCATGAAATAATAAAGACCAGAATTGGGTTTTGGTTGTGAGAAAGGAAAGAATAATACAGCCTCACTGAATAGATGGGAGTTAATATGTGGGGAGCAAGAATAACATTTCTGGTTTGGTTAGCATCGTGACCTCATAAACAGGTATAAACTGGAAGGAGGAGAGGATAGATTAAGGAAAGGTGGTAGTTTGTGATAGAAGAATATGGAATTCCAATAAGAAACTTGGAATGCCATATTCAAATGAAAACCTGGAATTCAGAAATCAGGATGTGGATATAGATTTGATAATAAATCTTATGAGTGTGGAGCTAAAATTTTGAGTAGTAACTAAATGCCAAATATTGTTCCAACTACTAATTTTTCTATTCCTACAACAGACTCATTATGTAAGCACAACATTAGAATCAGCATTTTAAGGGGCGCCTAGGTGGCTCAGCTGGTTAAACATCCAACTCTTGATTTCGGCTCAGATCATGATCTCAAGGTCGTGAGATTGAGCCCCCAGGAGGGCTCCATGATCAGTGGGGAGTCTGCTTAAGATTCTCTCCCTCTCTCTCTGCTCCTCCCCCCACTCATACCTGTGTGCTCTCACTCTCAAATAAGTAAAATCTAAAAAAAATTGAAAGTAAAAAATAAATAAAATCAGCATTTTAACAGATGAAGAAATGAGTAAATGGAAATCATGGTAGATAGAGCCAAAGAGTTTTATTCTAGAATATTTGTTCTTAACCCTTATACTATTCAGCCCCCAATAAGAGTGGGAAAAAAAAGGAAATAAAGAATGCTATAAATGGAACAGGAGCACAATGGCTTATAAAAGGCAGTAGAGAACATTTCAAGAGGCAGTAGATGGAATTAATATTTGCTACAAAGGAGTTCATGGATATAGCCAGAGAAATGTCTGCTAAATTTCATCACAAGTGTTTACCTTTGACAAATAATTTGATAAAAAGATGTGGAAATGAACAATAGCAAAGGACTGTATGGAAAATTACTCCTCTAACACTTTTTTAGTGAGATTATTTTTTCCAGTGAACAAGAAGAGGTTCTGGTTCAAGATGGCAACATAGGAAAATGCTGAACTCATCTGCCATGGACGCACTGAATCTATAGCTACTTTTGGAAAAATTTGCTCTGGAAAAAGACTTAAAAATTAGTTGAGCAACTCCTACACACTGAGCAAAAACAAACAAACAAACAAACAAACAAAAAACACATCAAAGCAGGTAGGAGAGGATAAGACACATTCTCACCATCAACGCCACTCTGGCATGGCAACTCAAAATCAGGAGGGAATCCCAAATTGGGAGGGAACTCAAAACCTGGAGCTTCTCCCTGAGGAGTGAAGGTTTTAAAATCCTACATTAGGGACCTCAACTTTTAAGACCTACACTTGAGAGGGCACCTGGGTGGCTCAGTCGTTAAGCATCTGCCTTCGGCTCAGGTCATGATTCCAGGGTCCTGGGATTGAGTCCCACATCGGGCTCCCTGCTCAGTGGGAGGCCTTCTTCTCCCTCTCCCTCACCCCCTGCTTGTGTTCCCTCTCTCACTGTGTCTGTCAAATAAATAAATAAAATCTTAAAAAAAAAAAAAAGACCTACACTTGAGAGATGATCCCCCAAAATACAGTTGAAAAACAACTGGATTCATGTCCACAAGATCCCCAAGGTGTAATACACTGACAACTTTTCCTAAAAGGTTTGAGCACATGGTCTTACTCTCCCCAGGGCACAGACCAGAAGCAGGTGATTGAAAGGCACCCAAACTTTCTGTGACAGAGGCTGATTAGCTCATCTTAAAGCACTGGCCTGAAGGGCAGGCATTTAATTTAACCCACATTAAGGGGCTTACTGGGGTCCTCTCCAGGGATGCAGGTTGTTGAGTACCATCTTCACTCTCTCCCTGTGCCTTGCTCCAGCTAGCTGGTATTTTCTGGAAGGGAACTTGTTCCCTCCTCTGGTACACCAAAATTTGCAGCTTTCACCCAGGGAACACCTCTAGATCACCTGGGTCTTGGGGGCAGTGGGGTTTATGCTTGAAGGGCACACAGGACTGCAACCAACAGAAAAAGTGTTTTTAAACCACTACTCCCCCCACACCTCCCCCAGCCCCTGCACAGCAAGAGGCAACAGGCCCAGCAGCACAGTCTCTCTATGAAAGATGCCTATTAGCTTATCTTCACTGCTACAGCCTTAGGGGCAAGCTTCTAATTAAACTCCATCTAAGGGCTATTTTCCTTTCTAGAGGATCTCAGAGGGTAGGCTCTATCTTTGTTCTCTCCCTCTGCATGTATGTGTGTCTGGTGACCTACTTTTTATATATGGTGTCTCAGTTTTTGTGGCTGCCACCCAAGGGCTGCCCCTTGACTGCCTAGCTCTGGTGTCCCCAGGGCTTCCAGACCTGGGTCCCATGGGACTGTAACAATTTTTGGCCAGCTACCACCCTAAAGGCACTGCACTGGTAGATTGAAACACACACTCCCAGTCTTTCTGTGAAAGAAAGGTTTTGAACATTTGCTAAAAACCTATAATCTAGCTGAGCAACTACTACACATTAAGCAAATGAGAAAAACCTGCATCAAAGGAGGTAGGAGAGGCTGGGACACATTCTCACCATAAATTCCACCTCTGACTTGGCAAATCAAAACCAGGGTTGCTATCCTGGAGCTTCAGACTGAGGGACAGGATCCTCTTTTGGCACATATCTAGGGGTCTACTGATATATACTCCAGTGATGGAGGCTGGTGGATGCCATCTTTTTGCTCCACCACTACCTCACTGCAGGTCGCCAATATCTCCCAGAAAGGAGCTAGTACACTTGACTGATACCCTAATTTTTGTGACTACTGCCCAGGGGCCACTGCTAATGTCCTGGCTCTGTAGCAAGTGGAACTTATGCTTATAGTCCCACAGAACTGTATATATTACCATATTTTAAAGGCTATTGCCTGAGGGTCTGGCTTCCAATCAGCCTGAATCTAGGTGCTCACTGAGATTCTCCTCATTTGGGCACTGACAGGTCTTGGCATACTTTCAACTAATGGGAGCCACTAAAAATAAAATAGGCTGCTCAGACAATCACAAAGGTTTGAGAGACAAGCAAGATGGGGGCAGGGTTAATGGTGAGGTTCATCTCCTACAAGGGGCCGTCCGTCAAGACAGGATGTGGCGGTTTTATATCTACTGCATAGAGCCAATACAGAGTGACCAGGAAAATGAAGAAACTGAGGAATGTGTTCCAAATGAAAGAAAAAGTTAAATGCTCAGAAAAAGTCCTTTATGAAATGGAGATAAGTGATTCACCTGATAAAGTATTCAAAATATCAGTCATAAAGATGTTCACCAATCTCAGGGGAAGAATGGATGAATACCGAGAACTTCAGCAAAGACATAGAAAATATAAGAATTTACCAAATAGAAGTTCCAGAACTGAAGAGTGTAATAACTGGACTGAAAAAAGTACCCTAGAGAGATTCAATAGCAGACTAGATGAAGCAGAAGAAATGATCAGTAAACTTGAAGGCAGGGCAATAGAACTCACACAAACAGCACAAAGAAAAAAAAAAAAGTGGAGATAGCTCATTAAGGAACTCTTGGGACAAGAATGAAGTGAACCAACATTCTAAAGTATAGGTGTCCCAGAAGAAGAGAAACAGAAAGGGGCAGAAAACTGCTAATGGCTAAAAACTTCCCTATCTGGTGAAAGAAACAGACTTCTATTTCCCGGAAAACCAGAGTTCCAATAAAAGGAACACAAGGAGACCCACACCAAGGCACAAAATAAAAAAGTCAAAAGTTAAAGATAAGAAAAAAATCTGAAAAACAGCAAGAGCAAAACAATTTGTATGTACAAGGGAAGCCCCATAAGACTTAGGCTTTTCTGCAACTTTGCAGGATAAAAGAGAATGATATATTTAGAGTGCTAAAAAAAAAAAAAAAAATTCCAACCAAGGATACATGGTAAATTTGTCTTTCAGAACTGGAAGAGAGATAAAGAGTTTTCCAGATAAGCAAAAGCTAAAGTAGTTCATGACTACTGGACTGGCCTTACAAGATATGTTAAAGGGACTTATTTAAGCTTGAAAGAGAAGGTGCTAATTATTAACAGGAAAACATATTAAAGTATTGATCTCATTGCTAAAAGTATACAGTAAAATTCAAAATAATCTTATATGTAATGATTGTAAATTAATCACTCAAAGTGAATATGAAAGTTAAAGACAAAAGTGGTAAAAATAACTATAATGATTAGTTAAGGAATACACAAGATAAAAAAAGATGTAAGATGTGACATCAAAAACAAAACACAATGAGGGGAAGTGAAAATGGAGAGCTTTAGAATGCCTTCAAACTTAAGTTATCACCTTAGAATATTGTGAACAATATAAGCTGTTGTATGAAAACCTCATTATAACCACAAAGAAAAATCTACAGAATATATACAAAAGATAAAGACAAAGAACTAAGCATACTACTAAAAGAAGTCATCAAATCACAAGGAAGAGAGCAGAGGGGAAGAAAGGAAGAGAGAGGAACTACAAAGCAGCCAGAAAACAATTATTAATATGTAACTTACTGTCATTTTGTTAAGTGTAAATGGACTAAATTCTCCAATCAAAAGACAGAGTGGCTAAATGGATGAGAAAACAAGACCCAACTATATGGTGCTTACAGGAAACTCTTCAAGTGTCTTCCCTTCAGACACAGACTAAACATAAAGGAATTGAAAAAAGATACTACATGCAAATAGAAACCTAAATAAAGTTGGCGTTGCTATACTTATATTAGACAAAATAGACTTTAAAATAAAGATTGTAATAGGAGACAAAGAATGTCATTACATAATGATTGAGGGGTCAATCCAACTAGATGATTTATAAATATGCAAATTTTAGGAACACCTAAATATATAAGCAAATATTTAACAGACATAAAGGAAGATACAGATAGCAATAATAGCATGGGACCTTAATACCCCACTTCATCAATTGATAGATCATCCAGATAAAATCTCATTAAGGAATTATTGGCCTTTCTCATTAAGGAAACATTACACCAGATGGACCTAACAGATATATAGAGAACATTCCATCCAAATGCAACAAAATACATTGTCTCAAGAGGACATGGAACATTCTCCAAAATAGGTCATATAGTAGGCCACAAAACAAGTCTTAATTAAATTTAAAAAGATTGAAATCTTATCAAACACCCAATGGCATGAAACTAGAAATCAATTAAAATATATGGAGATTTAACAACATGCTACTGAACAACCAATAGATCAATGAAGAAATCAAAAGAAATTAAAAAAAAAAAAAAACCTTAAAACGAATGAAAACAGAAATACAACATACCAAAACTTATGGGATATAGCAATGGCAGTTCTATGACAGAAGTTCATAGCAATAAATGCTTATACCAATGATTGAAACAGACTACTATGAACAATTATACAAGAGTAAATTGAACAACCTGAAAGAGACAGATAAATTCCTAAACACACAACCTACCAAATCTGAATCATGAAGAAATAGAAAATCTGAACAGACCAATCACTAATAAGGAGATTAAATTAGTAAAAAACAAAAACAAAAAACAACAAAAAGACCCCCTGCCTACAAACAAAGGACTAAGACCAAACAGCTACACTGGAGAATTCTACTAAATATTTAAAGCAAAATTAATAACAATCCTTCAAAAACTTCCAAAAACTAGAAGAGGAGGGAACTCTTCCAAGTCTTATGAGGTTAGCATTACTCTGATACCAAAAATAGACAAAATGCCACAAGAAAAGAGAATTACATACCAATATCCCCGATGAACATAGATGCAAAATCTGCAACAAAATATTAGCAAATCAAATTCAAAAAGACATGAAAAGTACCATACACCATGATCAAGTGAGATTTATTCTAGGGATGCAAGGGTTCAAAATCCACAAATCAATGTGATACACATAACAAAATTAAAGATAAAAATTTTATTATTGAAATAAGTGCAAAAAAATCATTTGGCAAAAATCAATACCCATTTATGTTAAGAACTCTCAACAAAGTAGAGAGAATATACTATACCCCAAGATATAAAAGCCATGTATGACAGGCCCAGTGCAAACATTGTACTAAATCATGAAATGCTGAAATTTTCCTCTAAGATCAAGAACACGACAAGGATGCTCACTCTTGCCATTTTCATTCAACATCGTAGGGGAAGTCCTAACCAGAGCAATCAGGCAAGAAAAAGAAATAAAGACATCCTATAGGTTCAGAGAAGATGGCAGAGTAGGAGGATCCTGAGTTCACCCTGTCCCATGGATACACTAAGATAACAGCTACATATATGCAACTAACTCTGAAAATGACCTGAAGACTGGCAGAACAGACCTTCCACAGTTAATCATAGAGAGGAGAATACACTGCAAAGGGTAGGAGAGGTGGAGATGCAGTTGGAATCAAACTCCTGGCAAGACTAACCACAAATGAGAGGGACATCACAAGCACAGAGAAGAGGATCACCCCACACCAGGAAGCCCCAGGCTGGTGGAACACTTGGAAGACAAGCCCCATAACATCTGGCTTTGAAAACCAGTGGCACTTAACATCAGGAGCCTTTAAAATCAGTGGGCTTAACTCCAAGAGAGCCAGGGGGCATCCACTCTTTAAGAGCCAGCATAATAAATAACTCTACCTGAGATAGCACAGAAGCAGCAGTTTGAAAAGTGCCTGGGATACACGTGAAGGAAATTTATTTAATAATCTATAACGTGCTAAAGGAGTAGAAATCTTCAGGACATTTCTTCAGGAACCAAAATGCTGGTGCGCACCATTTCTCTTCCCCACCCCTAGCCTGGATAGCTTGACACTTGCAGGAGACAACACTAACACTCTCCATCTACCTTACTAGAAACTCATGTCTCGCCTCCATGTTCCCCTGCAGACTCACCCCATCAAAGCTCCCCACTACACTGCCCCAACAGGGACTAGAAGGACTGCTAATACTCCAAAGTGACTCCTGCCCTGGAGAAAGAGATAACCACACACACCATCACATCTGCACTTCTAGAAGCTCAGTCTTTTAGCTGGCTGTCCAGAGAACATACCCTGTGCCCTTTGGTGCACCTGCAGTTATGGCAGAGAGGCCAATTACAGACAGCCAGTCTGAATGCTGGCTAAGCCCACCAATGAGCCCACCATAGCCTTAGGCCCCTCAACAGTGTAGGGACCAACCCCTGCAGTATGCCCACAGCAGGTAAAGCAGGCCATTGCAGGTGGCTAAGCTGAAAGCAAATATGGCTCAGCTACAACATTAGGGCATACACAGCCCCCACAAGAGATACCTCTGGAGTGCCTGGTTCTCATGACCAGGGAGGACTGTGCTACAGGACAGCATAGGACTTCTTATATCCAAGGACAAAATGTAGCTGGTCTCCCTAATACAAAGGAAGTTAGACAAAATGAGGAGACAGAGAAATATGTTCCAAATGAAAGAATAAGACAAAATAACACCAAAAGAGCTAAATGAAATGGAGATAAGCAATAAGCCTGATAAAAAAATTCAAAGTAATTTTCATAAAGGTGCTCACTGAACTTGAGAAAAGAATGGATAAAGTCAGTGAGAACTTCAACAAAGAGAAAATATAAAAAAAAAAAAAGAACCACTCAAGGGTGCCTAGGTAGCTCAGTTGGTTAAGTGTCTCACTCTTGATTTCAGCTCAGATCATGATCTCAAAGTTGTGAGATCAAACCCTGCATTGGGCTCCATGCTGGGTGTGGAGACTGCTTAAGATTCTCTCTCTCCCTCTCCCATTATGCCCCCCATCCCCTGCTCTCTCTCTCTCTCTCAAAAACAAACAAAAAACAGATGAAGCATTCAATACCTGAAAGAAAAAAATGCCTAGAGAGAATCAAGAGCATATTAGAATATGTGGAAGAATAGATCAGCAGGATCTGGAAGACAGAGTAATGGAAACGAACTAAGGTGAACAGCAAAAAGAAAAAAGAATAAAAAATGAGAACAAATTTGAGAGAACTCAGCCACATCAAGCATAGTAACATTGACATTGTAGAGATCCCAGAAGGGGAAGAGAGATGGTGGGGGCAGAAAACTTCTCTAATCTGGGGAATTAACCAGTTATCCAGATCCAGGATGTACAAAGCGCCTCTAGCATTATTGACCCAAGGAGGTCCATACCAAGACACATAATTAAAATGGCAAAAAGTAGTGATGAAGAAAGAACATAAAAAGCAGGAAAAGAAAACAGTTATAAACAGGGGAAACCCCATAAGGCTATCAGCTTATTTTTCAGCAGAAAGTTTGCATATCAAAAGGGAAGGGCATGAGGTGCCTGGGTAACTCAGTTGGTTAAGCATCTGCCTTCAGCTCAGGTCATGATCTCAGGGTCCTCAGATCAAGCCCTGCATTGGGCTCCCTACTCAGTAGGGTATCTGCTTCTCCCCACTCCCCTCCCCCTGGCTCATGCTCTCTCTCTCTCTCTCTCTCTCTCTCAAATAAAATAAAATCTTAAAAGATTTTAAGGAATGGTAGGAAATGGTAGGATATATTCAAAGTATTGAAAAGAAAAAACCTGCAACTAACAATACTCTTCCCCACAAGATTATCATTCAGAATCAGAGAAATAGTTTCCCAAACTAAAGTGAAAGGAATTACTCACCACTAAACCAGCCTTACAAGAAATGGTAGAGAATTCTTTAAGTGAAATGAAAAGATCATAACTAGAAGAAAATTATGAAAGGTAAAATTTTCACAGGTAAAAGCAAACATCCAGTAAAGGTAGTAGATTAATCACTTATAAATGCAATATGAAGATTAAAACAAAGAAGTATTAAAATCAGTAATGTCCTCAAAAATTAGTCAAGGGATATACAAAAAAAGATGTAAAATATGACATATCTACAAAAGTGGGGGGGTAAAAGTTATTGTTCTTTGGATGTATTCGACAATTAGCTACCATGAAATTAATATTCACTGCTATATACATAAGATGTTATCTATAAACCAGATAGTAACCACAAATCAAAAACCTATAATAAATATACAAAAAAACAGAGAAAGGAATCCAAGCATAACACTAAGGAAAGCCATCAAACCACAAGAGAAGAGAGCAGGAGAAAAAAGGAAAAGACAAATACTTCAAAAACAACCAGAAAACAATGAACAAAATGGCACTACATACATATCTACTAATAATTACTGTAAATGTAAATGGACTAAAGGCTCCAATAAAAAAACATGGGGTGATTGAACAGAAAAAATAAAACAAAAAAACAAGGCCCATCAATATGCTGCCTATAAAAGACTCATTCAGAACTAAAGACAGACTGAAAATAAAGAGATGGAAAAACGTATACCATGCAAATAGAAGAAAAAGAAACAGGGTAGCAATACTTATATGCAACAAAAGAGACTTTGAAACAGATTGTATGTATCAAGAGACAAAGAAGGGCACTAAATAATGATAAAGGGAATCATCCAACAAGAGGATATAAAAATTATAAACATCCATACACGCAAACATAGAACCACCTAAATACACAAAGCAAATTTAACAGATAACAAGGGGGAAATTCCCTGTAATACAATAATAGTAGGAGATTTTAACACCTCGCTTATATCAATGGGTAGGTCATCCAGACAGAAAAATCAACCAGAAAATAGTGGCTTTAAATGATGCATTGGGGGGAGGGGGGAGAGAGCAAGATGGTGGAGGAGTAGGAGACCTAAATTTTGTATGGTTCCAGGAATTCAGCTAGAGTTATCAAACCATTCAGAACACATACAAACTCTCCAGGAGATTGAAGAAAAGAATAGCAACAACTCTCTGAACAGAAAAGCGACCACTTTCTGGAAGGTAGGATGTGTGGAGAAGTGAATCTGAGGTGATATTTGGGAAGATAGACCACGAGGGGGAGGGAGCATCAGTCAGCATGCTATTGGCAAGTAATAGAGCAGTGGAGCACAAAATTGGAACTTTTAGAAGTCTGCTCCACTGAGGGATGTCACTACAGTGGCTAAGCAGGGGGTGGTACCCTCGCTGGGACAGTGGGGTCTCAAGACCCTGGGGGTAACAGAAAGACCAGGGGTGTTTGAGTGTGGCAGAGCTCCCAGGTATCAGAGCAGGGAAGCCAGCTGCAAAGATGGAGCCGAGGAGTGGGCTCTCAGCTCGGGGTTGCCATAAGACATGATCTGTGACACATCGGGCCACTAGCCTTTGAGCAGGGACCCAACAAGTTACAGATCCAAGGAGATTCCTCTTCCTCCCCCGGGAGGAGCAGCATGGGAGCCTGCTGCAGGAATCTGCTGGGTTTGGAGACTCTAAACAGGGTCATGTGCCAGAGATAGAAATGTTCGGTCACAGGCCGGGTGAGCACAGAGTGCAGCCGGAGACCAGGGAAACAGGAGTGATTGACTGCTTTTCTCTGAGGGCTCACTGAGGAGTGGGGCCCCAAGCTCTTGGCTCCTCTGGGACCAGAGACTGGGAGGCCGCCATTTGCACCCTCGTCCTCCAAAGCTATATGGAAGGCTTTCAGGGAACAAAAGCTACCAAGAGCAAACCTGAGCAGATTACCTAGCCTGGCCCCTGGCAAGGGCGGTACAATTCCGCCTAAGGCAAAGACATTTGAGAATCACTGCAATAGGCCCTTCCCCAAGATCAGAAAGAACATCCAGCCAAGACCAAGTTTACCAATCAATGAGAACAACAAAACCCCAGTGCTAGGAGAATACAGCACATAGAATTAATGGCCTTTCCCTGAGAATTCTTTAGTCTTTCAAAGTTAATTTTTTAAATTTTCTTTATTTTTTTCTTTTTCTATATTTTAGTTGAATTTCTCTTCTTTCCTTTTCCAACCAACATCAATTCCTTTTTTTAAAATCTTTTTTAATTTTCATTTTTACAGTCATATTCTATCCCTTCATTGTATTTAACCTATTTTTTTGGTGTGTGTATATATATGTTATATATATATATGTTTTTCTTTCTTTAAAATTTTGGGATACAGTTTCTTCTAACAGACTAAAATATACCCTAAATCTAGTGTATGATGTTGTCCTATTCTTTTTTTAAAATTTTTTTCATTCTTTTTTTCAACCAACTTATCAATTCCTTTTTTAAAATCTTTAATTTTCATCTTTATAGTCATATTCCATCTCTTTATTGTATTTGCCCTTATTTGTGTGTGTGTGTGTATGTGTATACATATATATATATAACAGACCAAAATACACCCAAAATCTAGTGTGTGGCTCTGTTCGATTCACCAGCCTGATTATATCCTTTTTCCCCCCCCCCTTTCTTTTCCCCCCAGTTTTGGGTATCTTATGACTTGTTTAGTGTATATTTTTCTGGGGTCATTGTTACCCTTTTAGCATTTTGTTCTCTCATTCATCTATTCTCCTCTGGACAAAATGACAAGGAGGAAAAATCCACCTCAAAAAAAAGAACAAGAGGCAGTACCAACTGCCAGAGACCTAATCAATACAGACATTAGTAAGATGTCAGAACTAGAGTTCAGAATGATGATTATGAAGATACTAGCTGGGCTTGAAAAAAGCATAGAAGATACTAGAGAATCCCTTTCTGTAGAAATAAAAGAAAATCTAACCAAGTGGAAATCAAAAAGGCTCTTAATGAGGTGCAATCAAAAATGGAGGCTCTAACTGCTAGGATAAATGAGGCAGAAGAGAAAATTAGTGATATAGAAGACCAAATGATGGAGAATAAAAAAAGCTGAGAAAAAGAGAGAAACAACTACTGGATCATGAAGGGAGATTCGAGAAATAAGTGATACCATAAGACAAAACAACATTAGAATAATTGGGATCCCAGGAGAAGAAGGAAGAGAAGGAGGGGCAAAAGGTATATTGAAGCAAATTACAGCAGAGAACTTCCCTAATTTGGGGAAGGAAACAGGCATCAAAATCCAGGAGGCACAGAGAACGCTCCACAAAAATCAATAAAAATAGGTCAACACCCCGATATCTAATAGTAAAACTCACAAGTCTCAGAGACAAAGAGAAAATCCTGAAAGCAGCTTGGGAGAAGAGATATGTAACTTACAATGGTAGAAACATTAGATTGGCAACAGACCTATCCAGAGAGACCTGGCAAGCCAGAAAGGACTGGCGGGATATATTCAGAGCACTAAATGAGAAAAATATGCAGCCAAGACACTATATCCACCTAGGCTGTCATTGAAAATAGAAGGAGATATAAAAAGCTTCCAGGACAAACAAATCTAAAGGAGTTTGCAAACACGAAACCATCCCTACAAGATATATTGAAAGGGGTCCTCCAAGCAAAGAGAGAGCCTAAAAGCAACACAGACCAGAAAGGAACACAGACAATATACAGTAACAGTCACCTTACAGGCAATACAAAGGCACTAAATTCATATCTTTCAATAGTTACCCTGAATGTAAATGGGCTAAATGCCCCAATCAAAAGACACAGGCTATCAGATTGGATTAAAAAAAACAAGACCCATTGATATGTTGCCTGCAAGAGACTCATTTTAGATCCAAAGACACCTCCAGATTGAAAGTGAGGGGGTGAAAAACCATTTACCATGCTAATGGACATCAAAAGAAAGCTGGGGTGGCAATCCTTATATCAGACAAATTAGATTTTAACCAAAGACTATAATAAGAGATGAGGAAGGACACTGTATCCTACTTAAAGGGTCTATCCAACATGAAGATCTAACAACTGTAAATATCTATGCCCATAACACGGGAGCAGCCAATTATATAAGCCAATTAATGACAAACTCAAAGAAACACATTAACAAAAATACAATAATAGTAGGGGACTTTAACCACCCCCCCCACTGAAATGGACAGATCTTCTAAGCAAAAGATCAACAAGGAAATAAAGGCTTTAAATGACACACTGGAACAGATGGACTTCACAAATATATTCAGAACTTTCCATCCCGAAGCAACAGAATACACATTCTGCTCCAGTGCCCATGGAACATTCTCCAGAATAGATCACATCCTGGGTCACAAATCAGGTCTCAACCAGTATCAAAAGATTGGGATCATTCCCTGCATATTTTCGGATCACAATGCTTTGAAACTAGAACTCAATCACAAGAGGAAAGTCTGAAAGAACTCAAATACATGGAGGCTAAAGAGCATCCTACTAAAGAATGAAAGGGTCAACCAGGAAATTAAAGAAGAATTTAAAAAATTCATGGAAACCAATGAAAATGAAAACACAACTGTTCAAAATCTTTGGGATGCAGCAAAGGCGGTCCTAAGAGGACAGTATATAGCAATACAAGCTTTTCTCAAGAAACAAGAAAGGTCTCAAATATACAACCCTAACCCTACACCTAAAAGAGCTAGAGAAAGAACAGCAAATAAAGCCTAAACCCAGCAGGAGAAGAGAAATAATAAAGATCAGAGCAGAAATCAATGAAATAGAAACCAAAAGGACAGTAGAACAGATCAACAAAACTAGGAGCTGGTTCTTTGAAAGAATTAACAAGATTGATAAAACCCTGGCCAGACTTATCAAAAAGAGAAATGATCCAAATAAATAAAATCATGAATGAAAGAGGAGAGATCATAACCAACACCAAAGAAACACAAACAATTATAAGAACATATTATGGCCAACTATATGCCAGCAAATTAGACAATCTGGAACAAATGGATGCATTCCTAGAGATGTATCAACTACCAAAACTGAACCAGGAAGAAATAGAAAACCTGAACAGACCCATAACCACTAAGGAAATTGAAGCAGTCATCAAAAATCTCCCAACAAACAAGAGCCCAGGGCCAGATGGCTTCCCAGGGGAATTCTATCAAACATTTAAAGAAGAATTGCACTTCTGAAACTGTTCCAAAAATAGAAATGGAAGGAAAACTTCTAAACTCATTTTATGAGGCCAGCATTACCTTGATCCCAAAACCAGACAAAGACCCCATCAAAAAGGAGAACTACAGACCAATATCCCTGATGAACATGGATGCAAAAATGCTCACCAAAATACTAGCCAATAGGATCCAACAGTACATTAAAAGAATTATTCACCATGACCAAGTGGGATTTATTCCTGGGCTGCAAGTTTGGTTCAACATCAGCAAATCAATAAATGTGATACAATACATTAATAAAAGAAAGAACAAGAACCATATGATACTCTCAATCGATGCAGAAAAAGCATTTGACAAAGTACAGCATCCTTTCTTGATCAAAACTCTTGAGTATAGGCATAGAGGGTACATACATCAGTATCATAAAAGCCATCTATGAAAAACCCACAGCGAATATCATTCTCAATGGGGAAAAATTGAGAGCTTTTCCCCTAAGGTCAGGAACACACAGGGATGTCCACTATCACCACTGCTATTCAACATAGTACTAGAAGTCCTAGCCACAGCAATCAGACAACAAAAAGAAATCAAAGGCATCTGAATCGGCAAAGAAGTCGTCAAACTCTCAGCCTTTGCAGATGATATGATACTTTATGTGGAAAACCCAAAAGACTCCACCCCAAAACCGCTAGAACTCATACAGGAATTTAGTTAAGTGGCAGGATATAAAATCAATGCACAGAAATCAGTGGCATTCCTATACACCAACAACAAGACAGAAGAAAGAGAAATTAAGGAGTCGATCCCATTTACAATTGCACCCAAAACCATAAGATACCTGGGAATAAATCTAACTAAAGAGGCAAATGATCTGTACTCAGAAAACTATAGAATACTCATGAAAGAAATTGAGGAAGACACAAAGAAATGGAAAAACGTTCCATGCTCATGGATTGGAAGAACAAATATTGTGAAAATGTCAATGCTACCTAGAGCAATCTACACATTTAATGCAATCCCTATCAAAATACCATCAAGTTTTTGCAAAGAAATGGAACAAATAATCCTAAAATTTGTATGGAACCAGAAAAGACCCCGAATAGCCAGGGGAATGTTGAAAAAGAAAAGCAAAGCTGGTGGCATCACAATTCCAGACTTCAAGCTCTATTACAAAGCTGTCATCATCAACACAGTATGGTACTGGCACAAAAACAGACACATAGATCAATGGAACAGAATAGAGAACCCAGAAATCGACCCTCAACCCTCTGGTCAACTAATCTTCGACAAGGCAGGAAAGAATGTCCAATGGAAAAAAAGTCTCTTCAACAAATGGTGTTGGGAAAATTGGACAGCCATACGCAAAAGAATGAAACTGGATCATTTCCTTACACCACACACAAAAATAGACTCAAAATGGATGAAAGACCTAAATGTGAGACAGGAGTCCATCAAAATCCGAAAGGAGAACACAGGCAGCAACCTCTTCAACCTCAGCTGCAGCAACTTCTTCCTAGAAACATCACCAAAGGCAAGGGAAGCAAGGGCAAAAATGAACTATTGGGACTTCATCAAGATAAAAAGCTTTTGCACAGCAAAAGAAACAGTCAACAAAACCAAAAGACAACCAATAGAATGGGAGAAGATATTTGCAAATAACATATCAAATAAAGGGCTAGTATCCAAAATCTATAAAGAACTTAATAAACTCAACACCCAAAGAACAAATGAGCCAATCAAGAAATGGGCAGAAGACATGAACAGACATTTCTGCAAAGAAGACATCCAAATGACCAACAGACACATGAAAGAGTGTTCATCATAATTAGCCATCAGGAAAATTCAAGTCAAAACCTCAATGAAATACCACCTCACACCAGTCAGAATGGCTAAAATTAACAAGTCAGGAAATGACAGATGTTAGCGGGGATGCAGAGAAAGGGGAACCCTCCTACACTGTTGGTGGGAATGCAAGCTGGTGCAGCCACTCTGGGAGACAGTATGGAGGTTCCTCAAAAAGTTGATAATAGATCAACCCTATCACCCAGCAATTGCACTACTGGGTATTTACCCCAAAGATACAAATGTAGTGATCTGAAGGGGTACATGCACCCCAGTGTTTATAGCAGCAATGTCCACAATAGCCAAACTATGGAAAGAGCCAAGATGTCCATCGACAGATGAATGGATAAAGAAGATGTGGTGTGTGTGTGTGTGTGTGTGTGTGTGTGTGTGTGTGTATATATATATATATATATATATATATATATATATATAAAATGGAATACTACTCAGCCATCAAAAAATGAAATCTTGCCATTTGCAATGATGTGGATGGAACTAGAGGGTATTATGCTAAGTGAAATAAATCAGAGAAAGACAAGTATCATATGATCTCACTGTTATGAGGAATTTGAGAAACAAGACAGAGGATCATAGGGGAAGGGAGGGCAAAATGAAACTAGATAAATCCAGACAGGGAGACAAACTGTAAGAGACTCTTAATCTCAGGACACAAACTGCGGTTTGCTCGAGTGGAGGGCGGTGGGAGGGATGAGGTCGCTGGGTGATGGACATGGGGGAGGGTATGTACTATGGTGAGCGCTGTGAATTGTGTAAGACTGATGAATGACAGACCTGTACCCCTGAAACAAATAAAACATTATATGGTAATAAAAAATTTTTTAAAAAAATGATGCATTAGACCAGATGAACCTAACAGATATGTACAGACCATTCATTTCAAAAAAAGCAGAATACACATTCTTTTCAAGTATACATGGAACATTCTTCAGGATAGATCACATTAGGCCACAAAACAAGTCTTAATAAATTAAGAAGACTGAAATAGTTATGAAGCATCTTTTCTGACCACAATGCTATGAAACTAGAAATCAATCACAAGAAAAAATATGGAAAGAACACAAATACATTGAGGCTAACATGCTACTAAACAATGAATTAGTCAATAAGAAATAAAAAAGGAAATCAAATAATACTAGGAGACAAATGAAAATGAAAACAACAGTCTGAGATCTTTGGGATGCAGCAAAAGCAGTTCTAAGAGGGAACTTGACAATTATACAACCCTACCTCAAGAAACAGGAAAAATCATGAACAACCTAACCTTACACCTAAAGGAGCTAAAGAAAGAAGAACAAATAAAGCCCAAAGCTAGTAGAAGGAAATAATAAAGGATTCGAGCAGAAATAATTGAAATGAAGATTTTCGAAATAGAAAATATCAGTGAAACGGAGGGTTGGTTTTTTGAAAAGATAAATGATGTGCATAAACTTTTAGCCAGACACATCAAGAGAAAATGTGGACTCAAATGAATAAAATCAGAAATGAAGGATAAATATCAACCAACACCACAGAAAGAGAAAGGACTATAAGGGAATATTACAATGCATTATATGCCAAATCAGGAAGGAATAGCAGAAAATTTGAACAGACCAATTACTAGTAATGAAATTGAATTAAAAAAAAAAAAAAAAACTCCCAACAAACAAAAGTCCAGGACCAGATGGTTTCACAGATGAATTTTACCATTTAAAAAAGAGTGTATATAGGGGCGCCCGGGTGGCTCAGTCGTTAAGCGTCTGCCTTCGGCCCAGGTCATGATCCCGGGGTCCTGGGATCGAGCCCCACATGAGGCTCCCTGCTCAGCGGGAAGCCTGCTTCTCCCTCTCCCCTACTTGTGTTCCCTCTCTCGCTGTGTTTCTGTCAAATAAAATATTTAAAAATAAATAAATAAGTAAAAAATAAAATAAAATAAAAAAGAGTGTATATAGGGGTATCTGGGTGGCTCAGTCGTTAAGCGTCTGCCTTCGGCTCAGGTCATGATCCCAGGGTCCTGGGATCGAGCCCCACGTTGGGCTCCCTGCTCGGCAGGAAGCCTGCTTCTCCCTCTCCCACTCCCCCTGCTGTGTTCCCTCTCTCGCTGTGTCTCTCTCTGTCAAAACAAATAAATAAAATCTTTAAAAAAAAAAAAAAGAGTGTATATATCTATTCTTCTCAAACTATTCCAAAATATAAAAGAAAAAGGCCAACATTATCCTAATACTAAAAACAAAGACACTAAAACAAAACAACAACAACCCAAAACAAAACAAAACCCCTATAGGCTTGTATATATGATAAATATAGATGCAAAAAATCCACAACAAAATATTAGCAAACTGAACTCGACAATACTTGAAAAAATAATTCACCGTTATCAAGTAGGATTTATTTTAGGTATGCAAGTATAATTCAATAGTCACAAAATAATGTGATATACATTAACCAGAGAAAGGATAAAAAACATATGATCATCTCAATACATGCAGAGAAACCATTTGATAAAGTACAACATCCATTCATGATCAAAACTCTCAACAAAATAGGTTAAGAGAAAACATACTACAACATAATAAAGGCTATATATATATATATATATATAACCTATATATATATATATAACCTATATATATATATAACCTATATATATATATATATAACCTATATATATATATATATATCAGAAACCCACAGCTAACATCTTACTCAATGGTAAAAGATGGAAACCTTTTTAAGATCAGGAACAAAACAAGAATGTTCACTCTATTCTAGCTGTAGCATCAGACAAAAAGGAAAACTCTAGCTGTAGCATCAGACAAAAGGAAAAACAGAAAAGGAAACAGAAAAGGCATCCAAATTACTAAGGGAGAACCAAATCTGTCAGTATTTGCAGATGACAGGATACTATGTATAGAAAACCCTAAAGACTCTACCAAGAAATTGTTAGAACTGATAATTCCATAATGTTGTAGGATACAAAATTAACATACAGAAATCTGTTGCATTCCCAAAGGAGCAGGAAAATTAAGAAAACAATCCCATTTACAACTGCACCAAAAAGAAGAAAATGTTTAAGAATAAACTTAACCAAGTAGGTTAAAGATCTGTACTCTGAAACCTATAAAACACCGATGAAAGAAATTGCATGGATTGGAAGAATTAATGTTGTTAAAATGTCCATACTATTCAAAACAATCTATAGATTCAATGCAATCCCTATCAAAATACCAACAGCAGTTTTCACAGAAGTATAACAAATAATCCTAACATTTGTATGGAACCACAAAAGACCCTGAATAGCCAAAGCAATCTTGAGAAAGAATAATAATCTCAGATTTCAAGATGTACTATAAAGCTATAAAAATCAAAACAGTATGGTACTAGCACAAAAATGGACACATAGATCAATAGAACAAGATAGTGAGAACTAAACTCATGCTTATTTGGTCAATTAATCTATGACAAAGGAGGCAAGAATATACGAGGGGGAAAAGATAGTCTCCTCAATAAATTGTGCTGGGAAAACTGGACAGCTATGTGCAAAAGAATGAAAATGGATCACTTCCTTCCACCATATACAAAAAGGAACTCAAAATGGATTAAAGGTCCAAATAAGACCTGGAACCATAAAACGCATAGAAGAAAACATAGGCAGTCATCTCTTGGACATTGGCCTTAGCCGCATACTATGGATATGTCTCAAAGGCAAGGGAAACAAAAGCCAAATAAACTTTTGGGACTATACTGAAATAAAATGGTTTGCACAACAAAGAAAACCAACAAAGCAGAAAGGCGACCCAGTGAATGGGAGAAGATATTTGAAAATGATATATCTGATAAGGGGTTAATATCCAAAATATATAAAGAACTTATACAATGCAACACCACCAACAAAAATATGAGATTAATAAGTGGCTAGAGGACCTGGCATCTAAAGAGGATGGGCAATAGACACATGAAAAGATCTTCCATATTACTAATCCTCAGGAAAATGCAAATCAAAACCTTGAGTGCATTATGCTGAGTGAAATAAAAGAAAGACAAATACCATTTGGTATCACTTATATGTGGAATCTAAAAGGAACAGAAATAAAACAAAAACTTCACTCATAAAAGAACAGATTGGTGGTTGCCAGGAGCTGGGGTTGGGGGGCCAAATGGATGAAGGCGATCAAAAGGTACAAACTCAGTTTTAGAATAAATAAGACACGGGGCTGTAATATATAGCTTGGTGACTATAGTTAATAATACTCTATTGCATATTTTAAAGTTTCTAAATGATTAGATCTTAAAATTTCACATCACAATAAAAAATTGTCACTATGTATGGTGACAGTTATTAGACTTATTTAAGCAGTCACATTCTTTATATATGAATGCATAATGGCAGATAAATTACAATTTGAAGTTATTATGCCACCTTTTGTATTTCAATGGAATACGGAATGAAAATGACTTAGACAAGCAATGATTGACTCTAAATTTTAATATGTATGACTATTAAAATTAGACCCATAAGGTTAAAAGAGAAATCAGAATGGCTAAACGTTACCATATCTGCTATAATATTTCCACAGAAAAATTAAACAGTAACTTTAAGACTTAAATATTCAGTGTCTATTTATTTTATTTTACTTTGATTTGAAAAGTCCATCATGTGAGAGAAGAGGCATTTGGTTGAATGAAATTCTATATAGGTGCATGTCAAGTTTTGACGTCTCAAACTGAAAATATCTTAAAACTGCTGGCTTGTCAGAAAGAAAAGAGCTACATTGAAAATTTCTAACACATCTGACTCTTAAAAATCTAAATTACCATATATTTACTTTTGACAAAATATTTTGTGAGAAAACAAAATAACTCATCAAAGACAATTGTATGGTGTCCCACTATATAGAATATTGATGATATAAATAAAACATGCACCATATTTTAGTATCTTTTAATTTGCACAGCTTTAAATTGTTTTTCCAAGTTGACAATACTATAGACATTTTTTTAGAGAGAGAATGGTCCATTTAAAAAAGAATTCAATTATTCAGTGTTACTGTACTTTATGGAATATATGTGAAATGTCCTATGTAGAAATTTGCATTATTAGCAGAAGAGTAAATTTAGTTCAAAACAAATAGGTCCAATTTGAATTATCAAACCATATAAATCTATATCTACATACAAATGACTTAGGCTTTCTATGAATTTTAATTTTTTTTTTTAAAGATTTTACTTGAGAGAGGAAGACAGAGTGCATGCACGCACACATGAACGGTGGGGAGGGGCAGAGGCAGAGGGCCAGAGAGAATCTCAAGCTGACTTCACCCTGACCACAGAGCTTGACGTGGGGCTTAATCCCAGGACTCTGAGATCATGACCTGAGCTGAAATCAGGAGTTGGATGTTGAACAGACTGAGCCACCCAGGCACCCCTGAATTTTAATATTCTAAATGTAAATTTTAATATGCCAAACTCTAAGATTGCTAGTCTGTATGGTATGTTTTCTTTTGGAAACAGTTGAAAGGAAATGGGGATGGATATATATGATCAACAAACAAGTTTCAACTATTCTAACATGCTTCTTGGCAAAGTTTCTGGAATTTTCACATTGGGTGCATATCTATAATCTTCTTAATGTGGAATCAATATGCACTTACTAAAATACTGACAGCAGAGACAATACACAATTAGAATACAAGACTATCATCAAGGACCTGGTGATCTCCTGTGATGACTGAAACAGCAAATAACTACAAGTGAAATATAATAAAACAGGGGCGCCTAGGTGGCTCAGTTGTTAAGCGTCTGCCTTTGGCTCAGGTCATGATCCCAGGCTCCTGGGATCGAGCCCGCATCAGGCTCCCTGCTCCGCGGGAAGCCTGCTTCTCCCTCTCCCACTCCCCCTGCTTGTGTTCCCTCTCTCGCTGTGTCTCTCTCTCTGTCAAAATAAATAAATAAAATCTTTAAAAATATATATATAATAAAACATTCACAAGGCAGGTAAAATATCCTCAGAAGATTCATCATCTGGGTCGTATACTTCTGAATGTTTGGAAGCAACTGAAATACCCCCAAGCCAGTCTCCTCTGCCATTTCTAGTTCAGGTACATTTTGTTGTGTTAAACGACCCCAAATACCCATCACTGCTACTGTCCATGTGGACTTAGATTGCAGGAACTCATCATTAGAAATCCTGGCTTACTAGTTAATATAAAGTGATGCTGGAATTTAAAGTCAGATGAAAAAAGAACATCCACTTATTTAATAAACATTTAATACATTTTATAATATTTACTCACATGGAAGTGAAGAGTCACTGTAAACCTTAGCTACAGCATTGTCCATAGTACTGTTTTTTTTTTAATCAAAACAAAAACATTAGTTCCTAGAACTATATAATGATAGTTTTGAATGTTTTAAATCCATAGAAGACATCTAAAGTGTAGGAGACAAAGAGAAAATGGGAAAAAAATCTGAACTATTTTGTGATAATAAAATGATTGTAGGAAAACAAAGAATGCAATTTTTCGTTCATGAATAAATGGAAAGAAGCAGATCATTTGGAAGAAATGTAAGGGAACACTGTAAGTGTGGTGATGTTTTGTGTTCAGTGCACAGAGCACTGGTTAGAACTGATGAGGCCTGGCCTTTCTAAGTGTTCAGCATCACAATGAGAACAGTGCTGTTAGCTTTTAAAAAGACGATGAAGTTGTAGAATTTAGGTGTCGATAGTAAACTTCCCCTTAACAAATATCGAACAAAACATTTGCTTACAAGGCATACAAAACTACCCCTCAGACTGTCCACATAAATTTACCAGTTACATCTCTTTGGGCTCTTAAATTTTTAACTTTTGTTTTTGTACTTTTAAATCAGGTGATTTATCTTAATTCTTGACAGTATTTGAATTGACAAAATGTCCGATGTCTGAAAAAAAAAAAATGTTCCTTTATTTGTGTTACTGCTTTTTCTAGTTAAGTATAAAAGAATATAGAATCCTTCAGCTTTAGTGATTGACAGATTTGTTAAGGTGTGTGTTGAAGTGTGTGGAAGAGGGATTATCGTTTGTTTCTACAAAGCTAAGCATGTCATTTAACCACGTCAGTAAACAGGGATATTTTATAGGAGTTACCCAAATTGTCCAACTTTAGTAGGTAAAAAATTCCAGCTGAGAAACAACAAAGCCTATGGATCCATCATGAAGACAGCTGAAAAGAATGAACTGGCCATACCACCCTTCAGTTGGGTAGCTGCATGAAGAAAGACATATTGCTACATTGTAGCATTCAGAGAGGAAAAGCTTCCTTTAATACTTGTAGAGAATGACAACTTTTGTTGTATGTTTTCACTTTCCAACTTTCTTTTAGAACAGGAAGTCCTGCAGATACAAAAATGAAAGGACACTGAATCAAAAAAATTAATGAGCATGAACAATTAAATCTATCAGTGAGGTGTTATAAACTGCTTTATATGGGAATAAAGGGAATCATATGGGCTTTCAAATTCCTTCAGAGTCAAAAATTGCTACTTAGGTCTCAATTCTGAGTTATTGGGGCAATAATGCATATCTCTTTTACTTAATGAATACAGGAAGGAGTATTTTCTATAACCTTATTCAGTGCTGAAAGAATTACATAGAGGAAACAGAAATATCTTATATTTTTAAAGCTGGACACTGACCAAAGATTTCTTTTTATTTTTTATCTTGTGCAAGTATTTGTAAATTATCAAACAAATGTGTTCATTTTAAATTCTGTAATAAAATAATAGTCTTTTAGGAGACACATAATTATCCAGGGACACTGTAAAACAGTACTGTTTTTAATATTTTATATGGTATATAACAAAAACTTGAACATATTCCATGAAAAAATGGTCTGTTTTTCGTATGTATGAATCCATAAGGTGAAGGAAAATAAAAGTTTGTATTGTATCTCTTTTTTGACACCATTACATTCTGCTCAGTTCTAAGTACATTATTCTGTAGAGGATTAATTTTGTGTGTCTGGGTCAATAGAAAGCCTTCTGGTTCAAATGTTTATTTCACAGTAACTTTATTGAAGACAAGCAATGTTTTCTGTGATGCCCATACCAGGGGAAACTGGAAAGAGTACTAGAGAAAAAACACTGCCAAGGTTAAAGTGGCTAGTTCCTAAACTAATAATTATACAGTTAATCATATTAACGCATTGTCACTATTCTAGGGATTAATAGCACTGTTTTAGCTTAGAAGAGAGTTTAGTATATTCTTTATAATTCTTGGCATTAAAATAAGTGCTGGCTGGTGAAAACCAGTACTTTTACTAAAAAAAATAATTCTTAACTTTGGGTTCTGTTTAATGTATTATGAACACTTGTGAGTCTCTAAAAGAATTGCCTTATATTCCATAGTTTCTCCACTATCACAGCAAAAAGCATATAACATATGCTTAATGTCTATTTGTTTAATTAACTAGGATATTAGACAATAGGAAGTTAAATAAAAATTCAAAAATCTGCTTTTTAAAATGATTGTATAGGTCACAATATTAATATCTGATAAAACAGGCAATATATAATGAAAGATGGAAGAAAACTGAATTTTTAATGGTTTCTTTTAAAGAAATTATTTATCAGAGGCCACCATGAGAACATTAAAATGCTAAAAAGATGCTTACTTATTGCACATGGGATAATCTGTCATTTGGATTTCTTATCATTCATAACTCTGTTCACTTCCAAACTAAGAGTAACACAAAATATGTGCATTTGGCAAAAAACTCATTACTAAATCTTCTAATCGCCATTTCTAGAATGCTTTTAAAAAACAAACCATACATCACCTCTATCATTTTCCTTGATGACCGGTAATCCATGATTTTTTATACTTTACCCACTCATTGTTTTACTCATGGGTTAATGAAACTCATATGCACTATAAACTTTTAGATGCATGAATATATCAGCGTTTTTCATTTAAAAAATTATTTTAGTATCTAACAAACACAGATGAAAAATCTAAGTTAAATATATCTTTCACACAAATTTATTTGCTTCTCCATCTTTCTAGAAACTTGTAATTATAGCATTAGATTTTTTTCAAACAATTTAATTCATGGATTTTACTTTTCAAGATTTACTTAGGAAGACTGCGATAGATATTGCAATAGAGGGGACAAATTCAATAAAAGATAACAGATGGGTTGCTAGAGGGGAGGTGGTAGGGGGAAGGAATAATTGGGTGATGGGCATTAAGGAGGGCCACTTGATGTAATGAACACTGGGTGTTATATGCAACTGATGAATCACTAAATTTTACCACTGAAACTAATAATATACTATATGTTAACTAATCTGAAATTAAATTTAAAAAAAATTTTAAAAAAATGATAACTAGAAGAGAGAAAAAAGAGAACAGATTAAAGGGATTCTATATAATCCATGTTAAAATCCAGACAAATTTTGTATAATTTTAAAAACAAATTTTAATATAGTGAAAAATACTGGACACTTTATACATAAGAATATAAAATTATTTTCCTACATATAAACTTAGAAATTGAAACTTCAGTGGTTTTCTAAATGCTAATCAAGGGGACCAGCTATGTCAGAATAATCAGGGCAGTTTTAAAAAAATGTAATTCCTGGGGGTGACTGGGTGGCTCAGTCAGTCAAGCATCTGCCTTCAGCTCATGATCCCGGGTTCCTGGAATCAAACCCCTCATTGGGGTCCCTGCTTGGCAGGGAGTCTGCTTCTCCTTCTCCCTCTGTCTCTCCTCCTCTCATACTCTCAAATAAATAAAATCTTTAAAAAAAAATGTAATTCCTGGACTGCACCTGTGATTTAGTATACTGAGGTAGATCAGGGATTCTACAAATTTTAATGATTCTTAAGTGTTTTGATTCCAAATTAGATTTAAAAATTATTGTACTATTTCATAACTTCTTTCAAATTAAAATGCTATATAACTTTAAAATGTTTTGTTAAATTTGTCCATGTTTGCTTTTGTATACATTGTTATTGTTCAACTTATCTTAAAGCAACTTGTGATTATAACAGATTTTTTTCAAAATTAGCAATGATTTGATTAAATATTCCTAGAAAGTGTCTGGGCTCTCATGTAAGTAGGAATAAGAATGCCTTCTGGAACAGTATACATTAAAGGACTCCTGTGAGGAAAGCCATGTGGGTCACAGGGGAGACAGGTGGGCTCTTGGCCCAGGCTCGGGCACCAGGCCAACCAAGCCGGAGACCAGCCCTCCAGTGGGCCGGGGGCGGGGAGGGGTGGGGACGCCTGGTGCCAGGACCCTGTTCCACGTTGGGAACGACTTCACCCTGGCCTTCTTGCCCTACTTCATCACCTACAAGTGCAGCAGCCCGTCTGAGTACAACACCTTCTGGAATCACCCACATCTTCGTGCAACCATGCAAGACGCTGTTCCTGGACACTTTTTTTTCCGACCCGGGAAGGTGGCATCTATGACTTCATTGGGGAGTTCATGAAGCCAGAGTGGATGTGACAGACCTGATAGACCTAAACCTCGTCATGTCCTGGAATGCAGGCATTGGGTAGCACAAGATCATGGTTGTTGCCCTGAGCTGGACCACCCCTGAGCTCATTGTGTCCCGCTGAAATCCCCTCTGTGTTGGAGCCCTGGGTTTTGAGTTTGACTGACGTATATCCAGATGAGCAACGATTCCAACATCAGTCTGGTCCATTACATCGTTGCATCTGCCCAGGTCTGGATGATAACACGTTACGACCTAGGCCACAGTTTTCAGCCAGCAGTACTCCTGATGTTCCTTAGCATCTACAAGGCTTGTGTCACGGAGACCTTCATCCACATCTGTTCCCTGGGCAGCAGGACAGCACTGCTGTCCAGAGCTGTGATGACAGGCCTGCTGGCCCTCAGCACCCTGGCTCTCTGTGGTCCTGCTGTCAACATGCACTCCTCGGTGTCTTGTACCAGACACTCACATACCGTTCCCGGCTTCCAGGTTTCAGTGAAGTAAACAGTAAAGTCAAAGAATAAAAATAAAAAAAAATGAATGTTGTGAGATTGTACTACCTGTGGAAATATTTCAATGCCAATAATCTTTGTTTACTAAATTATAAAAATAAATGTATTTCTTCTTCATACACCTACTTTTACATACACACCATGGGCCTACTTGGGCTCTGTGTTTTCTATCTGAAAGAAAAAGAAAAAAGCTGCTAAGGAATGGGCTACCTTCTGGACTCAGTTGAATAGGCCAATATACTGTCCAGATGTCATCATCTTTGTGACTTAAAGCAAATTCATAAATTACCGATTAATAAAACAATTTGAAATAAGTGTGCATATAGGGATTAGAGGGAAATAAGAGTTACTGTCACAGTTATTTTGGCTGCATATTATAATAGGGCAAACCTCTTGAAATCAATTGGTAGAGGTTAGAATCAAGCAATCTGCTTTTGTTAACTGAGGAAAACTGTAATGTGGATCTTAATAATTTCCTTAAGAAAATTAAGTGAGGCCTACATGTGAAAACATACAAATATTGTCCAGAATGGGAGGCCCTGGCATTTAACCATCATTATCATGTCGTATAGGCAATCTGTTGTGTTCTAACAGAGACAAGACCTATTCCAAGAGGAAATGCATATTGTAGCTCAGCATGAATGTTCCTGGTATTATGTGCTTGTTTGCTGTACCTCATCAGTGTCAGCTTTAGGGTAGGATATGCTTCAACATTTTGTGACTATTGCTATGTCATCAGTGAGGAGAAATTAGAATCATGTTTCCATGCATTTATCAAATAATGCCAAACAGTAATATTTGGTTAATGAATATTTAACGATCTAATACTGGTGGCAATAATTTGACATTGCACTTCTCATCATGCACAAAGATGCTATGCTTTAAAAAAATGTTTCTTGAATTATAATGTATTTAATACAGATATATTTAGAATTTATGGTTTTTCCTTCACAAAAAAAAAAGGCAGATTGCTGTATATTTGGACACTTGATTACTACATTTTTATATTATTTTTATTTTTTGTTTTTTTTTATTTACCTATTTATTTTATATTATAACTCAATGTGCTCCAAGTATTTGTTAAGTAGCTCTAGCTGAAATAAAAATTTTTTATATTTCTAAAAAAATGATGTATTTTAATTCATAATTAAGGTCATAATGGATCTATTTACAATATTCCACAATTAGAAATAATTATTTGATAGTGAATACTTTAGCTTTGAATCAAATGTGAGATTTGACTCATTCTCTATTCTAACAATACCGTACTTCTTCTCTATATCTCAGTGGGAACAAGTAAGATACTCAACTTTGTATGTTATCAGAGAAACTCCAAATTAATTCTTTAGGCCATTGCCATTGAGAAAATATTAAAATGTGAAATAAAGGTTATTACTGTGACAAAGAGGAGCTCTGAACGTTGATAGCCATTTGGGTTTAATATTGTTAAATGAGGCCACATTACCGCTACAACAGTTGGCTGTCTCATAAGCTGGAATATCTCATCAGGAATATTATAACAAGATGTGCTCTGAAGAGTCTGTTGGAAAACAATCACTTGATATAGCTCATTTAAGGTTCGGTACCATCACTCTCATTTGCCTCTTCTGTAGTCTATTTGTGCAGGGTTAGCAATGAGAACGAAGCATCACACCATTATCAGTCTCTGGCACCCTGACGGCAGCAGGGTTTTGATTAGTCCCCGAAGAAGGTACGTTTAACTGAAAGACATCACGATTATCAACAAAAGGAAGCAGGATGGCAAATGAGGTTGGGAGAAATTGCTCAAATACAGAATGGAAATACAAAACCTATTAATTCAGTGACATTTCCGAGTCTGTTAAGCACTGGTCATCAAAGCACTGAGTATGTTGTATTTATGGATCCAGTGTCTAGTCTCAAGGCTTTTGTGAATCTAAAACTAGCTTTTGGATATATCACTATTTTTTAAAATACAGAGGCACATAAAAATGTACCATTTAGTTTTATACATATATATTTATATATATGTATGTATATATATATATATATATATATATACACACATATTTTTATTTACCATTTAATGTAGAGTAAACAATAGTGACTAAAGTTTTCCCTTTAAATTTGGAGATCAGGTCTTTTTCATAACAAAAATGTATTCATTGTAAAGCATGCTTTTTATGTAAAACTCTGCATGCAGGACTACAACTCTGAGTCATTTTTAGAATGTTTCAGATTACAGATTTCTGTGCAATATTAGGAAAAAATATAAAAATTTCAATATCAATTATGACACTGCCATAGATTTTATAAAAAGAATCTTTTCATTGAAAAGTTATATGTAATTTCAGTGACTCATAGTATACTATTTAGGATTTATATTCCATTACCTCTTCCAGGTTACTTTACATAAAATCCTGCATATTATAGTAGTGTGCAAATTAAGTTTCCAGAAATCTAATACATAGTGTATTTCTACTTTCAAGGATGAACAAAACCTATGCATTAAAAATACATGCTCTTCCACTGAAATTCTAAGAGGTTTTTCTCTTTCGGTGTGTTTTATCATTCCCAAAAGTGCAGTGAAGATGTTTGGTTTGAGATTACTAACATCTCTTGCATTTTCAAGACTGCTTCTTAGTGTGCAATCTTCGTATTTTGTTGATATATCCCTGGAAGAATGCCAGTTCTGCATAAATGAACCAAATTAATCCTTTCTGACTCACTGAATCGGACATGAAACTCTCCAGTAATATTTGCGGGCCTACTATGTGCTGTTTATGTTTAACATCAGAGATTCCAGATATGGAGAAACACAGACAACCTCTTGTTCTGACGGAGCTTGCCGCTCTTAGAAAAGACAGTGAGTGATCAAAATACCACACTAATGAAATGGTGATTGCACACTGAGAACAACAGTGAGAAAAAGCAAAAATAGATGAGGATGCATTACAAAACTTTTAGAAAGCTTCTGAGGAAGTGATGCTTGAGCTGATATCTAAAGAACAAATGGCATTTAACTAGGTGAAGTGTCAGTGGGAAATGTGCAATGGGAAGCATCACAGAGGGAAGAAGTAGGACGAAAATCCTGTGATGTGAGGAAGCATGGTACACTTGAGCTGCTTAAAGAAGTCTGCATCCTGGCAGCAGAGGAAATGGAGAGTGAACTTCTACACAACTTTCAAAAAGTATGGTTATTAAGCTAAAATGAGAAATGAGAGGACTCTAGAGCAGAACTTGCAATCATGTGTTTGAGGGTGTAGTTTTCTTTTTCTCATAAAACTGAAGAGACGTGAGCATATCTGAAGGTCAATGGGACAGACAGTGTGGAGAGACTGATGGAATGCATAAGACAGACAAATATGATTGTTAAGATACATTTTCCAGGAAGAAGGTAAACAATAGAATCCAAAGAGCAAATGGAGGGCACGACTTTTGAAAGAAATAGGATCGATTTCTTCTTCCATAGCTGCAGAGGGGAGCCTGGTGGATTCGTGGCTACAGTCCTTTCATGACAGTGGGCCCTAAGCCTAATGGCTTGAGGTCCTGGCTCACTCGTCCTGGGGTGACAGGAGTCTAGCCTGTGAGATCTCTGCTCACTTGGACTGAGGGTTGCTAAACAAAGAAACTGCTGTTTTAGGACTTGTTTGGATATTTTCTATAGAGACAAATGTTTTCATTCCCACAAATATTAACTCCCTCCAATTCCTAATTATGTCTAGCATTTCATTAAGGACATTAAGAGATAATAAGATGCTACAGTAAGATACTCTATATTTCAACCAGAAAGTATGTATTTGTAAAAATGGCCATTCCCCTTTGAACTAAACATTTTAGTCACATCTTTTCTTTCTTCCTGGAGTTATTAAATATCTGAGGTAATGACCAGTGCTGCTTCTATGGCAGGTTTGATTTATGCTAAGGTACTAAAAATTATGTTCCTTCAGGGAATGTCACTGAAATATAGTGCTGCTTGAAATGTATATGTAAAAATAGGTTTTATATATTTTTTGTTAAAAGTTCAAGGTGTAATTGGAGATTAGAATTAAGAATGACACAAACATTATTAAGAACTATTTAAATTACAGCATAGCAATTGTTTTAACAACATTTTCAAAATCATAGTTTAGTAATTGTGGATGGTTATAATATCGATCAATAGTGATATAAAATTCATAATAAAATTCAAAATCTATTTGTTTCTAAAGTGAAAAGGCTTTAATTTTAAATTAAATGTTATATCAGAAAATGTTATTTTCTCTTTTAAGCTTTGTCAGTATAATATAGGAGTTATTTCATTTCTCCTTTATACAAGCATCCTTATACAAACTGCCAGTTTTTATAGGAGCCAAAAATACAACTTTTATGCATTTTTTTCAATACATTTAAAAAACCTTGTTGGAGCATAAAATTTCAAGCAATCCTAAAACAAAGACTTTAATTCTTACCAGGATTTGTGATTAGGATGTATATTTAAGATCAGTTAAATGTTTTTTTTTTTTAAGATTTTATTTATTTATTTGACAGAGAGAAACACAGCGAGAGAGGGAACACAAGCAGGGGGAGTGCGAGAGGGAGAAGCAGGCTTCCCACCAAGCAGGGAGCCCGATGTGGGGCTCTATACCAGAAACCCGGGATCATGGCCTGAGCTGCAGGCAAACGTTTAACAACTGAGCCACCCAGGCACCCCCAGTTAAAGGTTTTTAAAGTAATGTTTTAAATTACATTTACAGTTTAACTGTTTCCTCTAGAATTAGCTGATCCCCTGAAGTCTATCCTCTAACAGATTGGCCTCCTCTAATATTCCCCTGAAACAAGTTGTCGCCCAATACTTAAACAATTGATCCTAGTCAACTGCAAAACTTGAATCCCAGGTCTTCAATCACATCATGGAGGGGCTGATACTTCCCCAGTAATGATTGCTGATGTGGTGAATCTTCCACTGGCTTACTATATCTTATAGCTGTCCAGAAGTGTTTGTATTTCAGGCCCTCCACCATGCTAAAGGAAGGCTGAGTGCTACCACCTACCAAAATAACTAGGCTGTCAAAGAATTATGTTATAGCATACCAATTCATGATCATACCAAGGTAGGGACAAGTGCTCCCCTAAACATGTAGCTTGAAAGCTCCTCTGGGCGCCTGGGTGACTCAGTTGGTTAAACATCTGCCTTTGGCTCAGGTCATGATCTCAGGATCCTGGAATCAAGCCCCAAGTCAGGTTCCCTGCTCAGCAGGGTGTCTGACCCTCCCCACCCTTGTTCCTGTGCTCTCTCTACAAATCAGTTAGTCAATCTCCTCAACTTCTTCTACACAAGGCTACTACTTTCAAGACCACGAGACATAGCTGACCTTCCTAATACTAGAAACAAACACAGAGAGGTAGACAAAATGAATAAACAAATATATCCCAAATGAAAGAACAGGGCAAAATAACACCAAAAGAGCAAATGAAATGGAGATAATCAATATACCTGAAAAATAATTCAAAGTAATGATCATATAGATACTCACTGAACTTGAGAAAAGAGTGGAGGTTCTCAGTGAGACCTTCAACAAAGAGGTAGAAAATATAAAGGGAACCAGTCAGAGATGAAGAACTCAATAACAAATAAAAAATACACAGAGGGAATCCACAGCAGATTAGAGGATTCAGGTGAATGGATCAAAAGTAACCAAGCTGAACAGCAAAAAGAAAAAAGAATAAAAAATGAGAATAAGTTAAAGAAACTTGACAACATTATCAAGTGTAATAACATTCACATTACATTATAGGGATCCCAGAAAGGGAAGAAAGAGAGAAGGTGACAGAAAACTTATTTGAAGAAATAATATCTGAAAATTTCCCTAGTCTGGGGAAGGAAACAGACATTCAGATCCAGAATGCACAGGCTCTTAACAAGATTAACTAAAAGAGGTCCAGGGGCACCTGGGTGGCTCAGTCATTAAGCGTCTGCCTTCAGCTCAGGTCATGATCCCGGGGTCCTGGGATCAAGCCCCACATCGGGCTCCATGCTCGGCGGGAAGCCTGCTTCTCCCTCTCCCACTCCCCCTGCTTGTGTTCCCTCTCTCTCTATGTCTCTCTCTGTCAAATAAATAAATAAAATATTAAAAAATAAAATAAATAAATAAATAAAAGAGGTCCACAACAAGACAATCATTAAAATGGCAGAAAGGAGTGATAAAGAGGGAATTTTAAAAGCAGTAGGAGAACAGAGAACAGTTACATAACAAGGGAAACCCCATAAAGCTATCAGCTGATTTTTCAACAGAAATTTTGCAGGCTAGATGGGAGTAGTGTGGCATGATATATTTAAAATGCTAAAAAGAAACAAGCAAACAAACAAAAACCTATAACCAAGAACACTCTACCTGGCAAGGTTATCATTGAGAACAGAAGAGAGTTTCCCAAACCAAAGTGAAAGGAGTTCATCACCACTAACCAGCCTCACACGAAACACTGAAGAAATTATTTTATTTTTTAAAAAAGATTTACTTGGGGGGGGTGTGTGCCAGGGCTTAAAAGTGCTCAGGAGCTATTGGAAAACTCTTTCCTCCTCTACCTTAAAAGCACAGACTGAGCAGGGTCTGGCTTATAGGCTTACAGTAAACTTGGGACCTCAGTGAGCCTAGTGTCCACAAGCCCACACCAGCTGCCCTGTGGTACTGGGGCACAAAAAACAAGCCATGGTTTTGTGCATGTTTTTATTTTTTTTAATTATTTATTTAAAAATATTTTAATATTTAAAAATATTTATTTTATTTATTTTTATTTATTAAAAAATAGATCAATCAGAATTGAAAATATAATAATTGAAATAAAATCACACTAGAGAGAATCAACAGTAGATTAGAGGTAAAGAAGACTGTATTACAGATCTGGAAGACAGGGTTATGGAAAACACACAAGCTGAACAACAAAAAGAAAAAAGAATTTTTTATAAAGTAGATAAAGATATCACTTGGATAATAACAAGCAAAGAAACTTTCACATTACAGGGGCCCCAGAAGAAGAGAGAAAAAGGTGTAGAAAATTTAAGAATAAATGAAAACTTCCTTAACCTGGTGAGGGAAATAGACATCCAAGTCCAAGAAGCACAGAGAGTTCCAAAGAAGTTGAAACCAAGGAGGTCCACATCATAGCACATAATAATTAAATGTCAAAAGTTAAAGATAAAGAGAGGATATTAAAGGCAGCAAGAGAAACAAAAAGTTACATACAAGGGAAAACCTATAAGGCTCTCAGCTAATTTTTCAGAATTCAGAAACTCTGCAGGCTGGAAGTGGCATGATATATTCCACGTACTAAAAGGAAAAGACCTAAACCAAGAAAACTCTACCCGCAAGGTTTTCACTCAGATTTGTATCAGACCTAAAGAGTTTCCCAAACAGAACATAGAGGAGTTTATCACCACTAAACTAGCCTTAAAAGAAATGTTAAAGGGACTTCTTTAAGTGGAAGAGAAATGATCATAATTAGACATAAGAAAATTATGAATAAAAAGATGTAAAATATGACAACAAATACATAAAATGTAGAAAATGGAGTAAAAAAGGAAGAGAAAAGGAAAAAGATTTTTTTTTAAAGAATATTTTAACTTAAATGCTCATCCGATTAATATGGACTGTTATTTACTTAGGATGTTATATATGAACTTCATGTAACCAAAAGCAAAACCTATGATAGATGAACAATAAAAAGAAAGCCAAACACTATAGATATTCATTGATCATAAATAAAGAGAGCAAGAGAAAAAGGAACAAAACTACAAAAACAACCAGAAAACAAATTTTAGAAGTGACTATAAGTACATACCTATCAATAATTACTTTGAATGTAAATGGGTTAAATGTAAACTAGCTCCATTCAAAAGACACAGGATGATGAAATGTATAAAAAAAGACCAGTCTATATGCTGCCTACAAGAAACTAACCTCAGATCTAAAGACACATAAAACGGAAGTGAAGGAATGGAAAAACACTCACCATGCAAAAAGAAACAAAAAAGGGGGGGGGGTAAAAAGCTGGGGTAGCTATACTTAAATAAGACAAAATAGACTTCAAAGCAAAGACTGTACCAAGAGATAAAGAAAAGCATTATGGGGTGCCTGGGTGGCTCAGTCGTTAAGTGTCTGCCTTTGGCTCAGGTCACTATCCCAGGGTCCTGGGACTGAGGCCCTCATCGGGCTCCCTGCTCTGTGGGAAACCTGCTTCACCCTCTCCCACTCCCCCTGCTTGTGTTCCCTCTCTCACTGTGTTTCTTTGTCAAACAAATAAATAAAAAATCTTTAAAAAAAAAGGAAAAGCATTACATAATGATAAAGGCATCCATCCAACAAGAGATATAACAATATTATAATTATCTACCAAACAATGGAGCACCTAAATACATAAAGCAAATATTAATAGTCATAAATAGAGAAATTGATGTTAATGCAGTAATAGTAGGGGATTTTTAACACTGCACTTATATCAATTGATACATCATCCAGACATAAAATAGGGTAAAAATGTCTTTGATACATTGGACCAGATGGACATAATAGATATATACAGAACATTCCATCCCAAAAAAATAGAATACACATTCTTTTCAAGTGCACATGGACTGTTCCCCAAAATACAGCACATATTAGGCCATAAAACAAGCTTTAATAATCTAAGAAGACTGAAATCAGACCCTGCATCTTTTCCAAATACAGTGGTATGAAACTGGAACTAAGTCACAAGAAAACTGGAAAAAACAAACACATGAACACTAAACACAATAAACAACAGATGGGTTAATAAGGCAATCAAAGAAGAAATTAAAAAATACATGGACACAAATGAAAATGAAAACACAATGATCCAAAATCTTTGTGATTTGTTTGTTTCTTGAAGTAGGACTATATTGTTATATATTTCCCTCTTAGAACTGAGTTCACTATAGTCCTACTGTATTGAAAGCAGTTGTAAGGTAGGACTGTAGTGAAAGCAGTTCTAAGAGGGAAATATATAACAATACAGTCCTACCTCAAGAAACAAATCAAACAAATCAAATAAACAATCTAACCTTATACCTGAAGGAACTACCAAAAGAACAAAGCCCAAGGTGAGTAGAAGAAAGGAAATAAAGATCAGAGCAGAAATAAATGACAGAGACTAAAAACCACCACCACCACCACCAAAAATCAATGAAACCAAGAGCTGGTTCTTTGAGAAGATAAACAAAAATCGACAAACTCTTAGCCAGACTCATCAAGAAATAAAGAGAAAGGACCCAAATAGAGCCAGAAATAAGGAGAAGTAACAATAGAAACCTCATAAATACAAAGGATTGTAAAAGAATACTATGAAAAATTATATGCCAACAAATTGTACAACCCAGAAGAAATGGATAAATTCCTAGAAATATACAATCTTCCAAAACTGAATCAGGAAGAAATAGAAAATCTGAATAGATCAATTACAAGTAATGAAATTGAATTTAACAAACAAACAACAACAACAACAACAAAAAACCTACCAAAAACAAAGTCCAGATAAAGGACCAGGTAGATTCAGAGATGAATTCTACCATACTTAAAGAAGAGTTAATACCTAATCTCCTCAAACTATTCCAAAAACTAGGAGAAAGGAAAGCTTCTAAATACGTCTACAACAAGCATTATCCTGATACCAAAACCAGACAAAGAACACCCCTTACACACACAAACTAAAGGCCAATATCCCTGATGAACATAGATACAAAAATCCTCCATAAAATATTAGCAAACCACATACAACAATACATTAAAAAGATCATTCACCACATTCAGGTTGGATTTATTCCTGGGAGGCAAGGATGGTTCAATACTGGCATTTAATCAAGGTCATATACCACATCAACAAAACAAAGGATAAAAATAATATTATCTCAATAGATTCACAAAAGTATTTGAGAAGATTCAACATCCATTCATGGTAAAAACTCTCAACAAAATGGTGTTAGAGGGAACATACCTCAACAAAATGAAGGCCATATATGAAAAACCCACTACTAACATCATACTCAGTGGTGAAAAACTGAGAGCTTTCCTTCTGAGGTCAGGAACAGAACAAGGATGTCCACTCTCACCACTTTTATTCAACACAGTACTGAAGTCCTAGCCACAGCAATCAGACAAGAAAAAGAAATGAGGCATCCATATTGGGAAAGAAGTCAAACTGTCACTGTTTGCAGACAACATGATAGCATATATAAACTCCTAAAGATTCCACCAAAAAACTATTAGAAGTAATAAACAAATTCAGTAAAGTGGCAGGATACAAAATGGATACTCAGAAATTGAGTTGCAGAAAGAGAAATTAGAAATTCCATACCATTTACAATTGCACCAAAAAGAGTATCTAGGAATAGGAGCACCTGGGTGGCTCAGTCAGTTAAATGTCTGCCTTCGGCTCAGGTCATGACCTCAGGGTCCTGGGATTGAGTCCATGTCAGGCTCCCTGCTCAGTGGGGAGTCTGCTTCTCCCTCTGCCTCTCCCCATTCTCATGCCCTCTTTCTCTCAAATAAATAAAAATCTTAAAAAAAAATAATACCTAGGAATAAACTTAAACACTGATAAAAGAAATTGAAAATGAAACAAATGGAAAGATATTCCATCCTCATGGATTGGAAGAATTAATATCATTAAAATGTCCATACTATACAAAACAATCTACAGATTCAATGCAATCCCTGTCAAAATGCCAAGTGTTATTTACAAAACTTGAATAATACTAAAATTTGTAAGGAACCACAAAAGACCCTAAATAGCCAAAGAAATCCTGAGAAAGAAGAACAAAGCTGGAGGTATCAAAATTTCAGATTTCAAGATACACTAAAAAGCGATAGGAAGCAAAACTGTAAGGTACTGGTACAAATACAGACACATAGATCAATGGAACAGGATAGAGACCCCAGAAATAAACCCACATTTATATGGTTAATTAATCTGTGACAAAGGAGACAAAAAATAATGGGGAAAAGAGTCTTTTCAATAAACGGTTCTGGGAAAACTGGACCGCTGCATGCAAAACAATGAAACTGAACTATATTCTTACTCTATACACAAAAATAAACTTATAAAACTTAACACCACCACCAACAAAAAAATTTGATTAAAAAATGTGCAGAAATGGGCAGAGGACCTGAATAGACATTTTTTCCAAAGAAGACATACAGATGGTCAACAGACACATGAATAAAATGCTCAACATCACAAATTAGGGAAATTCTAATCAAAACCACAATGAGATAGATCTCACACCTGTCAGAATGGTTGTAATCAAAAGGATGAGAAACAATGTGTTGACAAGGATATGGAGAAAAAGGAACCCTCGTGCACTCTTGGTAGAAATGTGAATTGGTAAAGCCACTGTGGAAAACAGTATGTGGTTCTTCAAAAAGCTAAAAATAGAAATACCATATGATCCAATAATTCTATATTGGGTTATCCAAGAAAAATGAAAACACTAACTCAAGAAAATATATGCACCCCATATTTATTACAGCATTATTTATGATAGCAAAGACATGGAAGCAACATAAGTGTCCATTCATAGAAAAATGAAGATGTGTTATATATACAATGGAATATTACACTGTCATAAAAAGGTGAGTTAATGCCATTTGAGACAACATGGATGAATCTAATGGTTATCATGCTTAGTGAAATAAGACTAAGAAAATCAAATACCATATGATTCCACTTATAAATGGAATCTAAAATAAATTAATAAACAAAAAGCAGATTCAGAACTATAAATACAGAAAACTGATGGTTGCCAGAGGAAGGGGGTTTTGGGCAAAATGGGTGATGGGGAGAGATACAGGCCTCCAGTTACATAATGAATAACTCATGGGAATAAAATGCAGAGCATACGAAATATAGTAAAAACAAAAACAAAACAGTTGTTTTAAAACTGATTTTCTATTTTATAAATAGTACTTCAATCAGAATGTATTTTTGTCAGTAGCTGCATGAGACCTCAACAATCTTTGAAAAACTGAAAATCAGAATTGAATTATTAATCCACCATACCATCAGACTTAAATATGACCTATATCTGTTTCTGCATATCCAAATGTCTGATCTCTAAGATAAAGTACCACATTTAACAATATATCCTTTCTATAAACAGCAGAATATTATTCAAGAAATTTTTCAATAACACATTTTTTAGAGGGGACTTAGCTAGCATTTATAGCTTGAGCAAATATGAAAAAAATACTTCATCTTCAACTACTGAAAATGGCTCATAGTAACTAGCAGCTGTCAAATTATGGCCCGAGGGACAAATCTAGCCCTCTGCCTGTTGGATGAGTAAAGATTTATTGGAACATACACACAATAGTATGTAGTCATTGTGTTCTTATAAGAATTAGAGGAGTTAATACGTGTAAAAACATTTAGAATAAAACCATGGTATATAGAAAGTGTTAAACAAAAGACAAAGTGTGACTGAGTGGATTAAAAAAAAAATGAAACCCATCTATATGCTGTCTACAAAAGACTCACTTCAGGTGTAAAAAAACATATGCACTGAAAATGAAGGCATGGAAAAATATATACCATACAGATGGAAGTGAAAAGAAAAGGCAGGGTACCAATATTTTTATCAGACAAAATAGACCTTAAAATAAAGACTATAACAAGAAACGAAGAAGGACACTATATAATCCTAAAGGGAACAATCCATCAAGAAGATATAGCAATTGTAAATATCTATGTACCCAACACAGGAGCACCTAAATAAAGCAAATATTAACATATATAAAGGGGGAAATTGACAGTAATACAGTAACAGTAGGGGACCTTACCATACATGTCAATGGATAGATCATCCAGACAGAAAATCAACCAGGAAACAGTGGCTTTGAATGACACTTTAGACCAGATGAACCTGATATATACAGAACATTTCATTCAAAAAGAGCAGAATACATTCTTTTCAAGTGCACATGCAATATTCTCTAGGACATATCACATGTTAGGCCACAATACAAGTCTCAATAAATTAAAGAAGACTGAAATCATATCAAGCAACTTTTCTGACCAGAACATTATGAAACTAGAAATTAGTTATAAGAAATAATATGGAGAGAACACAAATACATGAAGCTAAACAACATGCTACTAAACAATGAATGGGTCAACCAAGAAATCAGAGGAAATAAAAAAATACAGAGAAACAAATGAAAATGAAAATACCATGGTCCAAAATCTTTGGGATGCAGCAAAACTGTTCTAAGAGGGAAGTTTATAGCAATACAGGCCTACCTCAAGAAACAAGGAAAATCTCAAATAAACAATCTAACCTTACACCTAAAGGAGCTACAGAAAGAAAAACAAAGCCCAAAGATAGTAGAAGGAAGTAATAAAGATTAGAGAAAACTAATGAAATAGAGACCAAAAAAACAATAGAAAAAAAAAATCAATGAAAGTGATAACTGGTTGTCTGAAAAGATCAACAAAATTGATCAACCTATAGCCAGACTCATCAAGCAAAGAAGAGGGGAGGGGCATTTGGGGGTGGGTCAGTCCATTAAGCATCCAACTCTTGATTTCAGCTTAGGTCATGATCTCAGTGTTGTGAGATTAAGCCCCATGTCCCATTGGGCTCCACACTCAGTGGGGAGTCAGCTTGAGATTCTCTCTCTCCCTCCCCCTCTGTCCCCTCCCTCTGCTCACTCTCTCTAAAATAATATACCTTTAAAAAAAGTAAGAGGGAGGACTCAGATGAATAAAATCAGAAATGAAGAAATAACTGACACCACAGAAAGATAAAGTTATAACAGAATGTTATAAAACATTATATGCCAATGAACTGGACAACCTAGAAGAAATGGATAAATTCCTAGAAACATACAACCTTCAATACTGAATCAGGAACAAATAGAAAATTTGAACAGACTGATTGCTAGTAATGAAATTGAATTAATAATAAACTCCTAACAAACATAAGTCCAAGACCAGAATGCTTCATAGGTGAATTCTACCAAACATTTAAATAAGAGCATATATTTATTCTTCTTAAACTATTCCAAAAAATTAGAAGAGGAAGGAAAACTTCCAAATTAATTCTGCAAGGCCATCATCACCCTGATACCTAAAACAAAGACACCACAAAAGCAAAGAAATTTAAAAAACAAAAAACAAAAAAAAAAACAGGCCAATAATTCTGTTGAACACAGATGCAAAAAACTTCAAAGTATTTATAAACTGAATTCAATAATACATTAAAAAAATCATTCACCACAATCAAGTAGGATTTATTTCAGGTATGCAAGTATGGTTCAATATTTTCAAATCAATAAATGTGATATATCACATTAACAGGGGAAAGGATAAACATATGAGCATCTCAATAGATGCAGAGAAAGCATTTGACAAAGTACAACATCCATTCATGATCAAAACTCTCAACAAAGTAGGTTTAAAGTGAACATTCTTCAACATAATAAAGGCCATATATGAAAAACCCACAGTTAATATCACACTCAAAAGTGAAAACAGAGCTTTTCCTCTATGTTCAGGAATAAGGCAAGGATGTCCACTGTCACCACTATTAATCAACATAGTAGTGGAAGCCCTAACTGCAGCATCAGACAAAAAAAAAAAAAAAAAAGGAAAAAACAGAAAATCATCCAAATTGATAAGAAATAAAACTACCTTATTTGCAGATCACATGATACTATAATATAGAAAACTCTAGAAATTCCACCAAAAGTCTACTAGAACTGATAAATGAATTCAGTGAAGTCAAAGGACTTAAATTTATATACAGAAATCTGTTGCATTTACCTACACTAATAATGAAGTAGCAAAAAAAGAAGTTAAGAAAACAATCCCACTTGCAATTGCACCAAAAAGAAATTACTTAAGAATAAACTTAACCAGGGGCACCTGGGTGGCTCAGTCAGTTAAGCGGCTGCCTTCAGCTCAGGTCATGGTCCCAGGGTCCTGGGATCGAGCCCCGCATCAGGCTCCCTGCTCGGCAGGAACCCTGCTTCTCCCTCTCCCACCCCCCTGCTTGTGTTCCCTCTCTTGCTGTGTCTCTCTCTGTCAGATAAATAAATAAAATATTTTAAAAAAAAATTAAAAAAAATAAAAAAAAAAGAATAAACTTAACCAGGGAGGTGAAAGATCTGTACTCTGAATACCATAGAACACTGATGAAAGAAGTTGAAGATGACACAAATGGAAAAATATTCCATGCTCATGGATGAATATTGTTGAAACCAAAGCAATCTACAGGATCAATGCAATCCCTATCAAAATACCAATAGTAGTTTTCACAAAACTGGAAGAAATAATCCTAAACTTTGTGTGGAACCACAAAAGACCCCAGATATCCAAAGCGATCTTGTGAAAGCAGAACAAAGCTGGAGGTTTCACAATTCCAGATTTCAAAATATACTAAAAAGCTCTAGGAATCAAAACAGTATGATACTAGCACAAAAAAGGACACATAGATCAATGGGAGAGGATAGAGATGTCATAAATAAACCCATGCTTATGTGGTCAATTAATCTAGGACAAAGGAGGCAAGAATATACAATGGGGGAAAAACAGTCTTTTCAGTAAATGGTGCTGGGAAAAGTTGACAGCTACATGCAAAACAATGAAATTAGACCACATTCTTCCATACACAAAAATGAACTCAGAATGGATTAAAGATCTAAATTTAAGACCTGAGACTATAAAACTTCTAGAAGAAAACTCAGGCAATAATTTCTTGGACATTGGCTTTAGCGACATTTTTCTAGATATGACTCCTAAGTCAAAGGAAAAGCAAAAATAAACTTTTGGGACTCAACTAAAATAAAAAGCTTTTGCACAGCAAAGGAAACCATCAGAAAACCAAAAGGCAACCTAGTGAATTGTAAAAGATATTTGCAAATGATGTATCCAATAAGAGGTTAATATCCAAAAAATATAAAGAAATTATAAAACTCAAACAACAACAACAAAAATTTAAAAAATGAGCAGAGGACCTTCTCTGCTCATTTTTTAAAAGAAGACATCCAGATGGCCAACATATACATGAAAAGATGCTCAACATCACTAATCATCAAGGAAACACAAATCAAAACCACAATGAGATACCACCTCATAAAACCACACCAGATAGAATGGTTATGACCAAAAAGAAAAGAAATACCAACCGTTGGTGAGGATGTGAAGAAAAAGGAACTCTTGTGCATTATGAATGGGAAAATAAACTGGCACAGTCATTGTGAAAAACAGAATGGAGGTTCATCAAAAAATTAAAAATAGAAACACCATATGATTCAGTAATTCCACTACTATTTACCCAAAAAATATGAAAGCACTAATTTGAAAAGATATATGCACCCCTGTGTTTATTGCAGCATTATTTCCAATAGCCAAGATCTGGAAGCAACCCAAGTATCCACTGATGGATGAATGGGTAAAGAATATGTGGTATATATTATTCAGCCATAAAAAAATGAAATCTTGCCATTTGCGACAAGGTGAATGGACCTAAAGAATATTACGCTAAGTGAAAGAAGTCACAAAAAGACAAATACCATATGATTTCTCTTACACATGGAATCTTAAAAACAAAACAAATGAAAACAAAAAATACCCCCTCTTAATACAGAGACCAAACTGGTGGTTGTGGGAGGAGGGGAGGAGGAATGGGTGAAATAGAGATGAAGAGGTTCAAACTTTGTTATAAAATTAGTCAGTGATGGGATGAAAAGTACAGCATTAAAAATACAGTAAATATTGTAATAATGTTGTTCAGTGACAGCTGGTGACTACACTTGTAGTGAACATGGATATTTGGAATTGTTGAGTCATTATGTTGTATACCTGAAACACTGTATGTAATCATACTTCAAAAAACAAAACAGTCTTACACAATTCACAGCGACTGTTGAATCACAGACCTGTACCTCTGAAACAAATAATACATTATATGTTTAAAAAAAAAAGAAGGAGAAGAAGAAGAAGAAGATAACAGGAAGGAAAAACGAAGGGGAGGAAATCAGAGGGGGAGACGAACCAGGAGAGACTATGGACTCTGAGAAACAAACTGAGGTTTCTAGAGGGGAGGGAGGTGGGGGGATGGGTTAGCCTGGTGATGGGTATTAAGGAGGGCACGTACTGCATGGAGCACTGGGTGTTATACGCAAACAATGAATCGTGGAACACTGCATCAAAAACTAATGATGTACTGTATGGTGATTAACATAATAAAAAAATTAAATAAATAAAAATAGCTTTGCCATTCACAAAAAACAAAACAAAACAAAACTCCTCAATTCCTAGAGTCTGATATCAAGCCCTTCCAAATTTCTGTGAACCATCCCAGAGTGCAATAGTCCATGGTGGGGGGAGGGGATTATATACCTGCTACTCATTCTATTTCCCCAGTGAGTGGTCTCCTAGCAAGTCTTATATATATGCTGCCTCTCCATGTTCCTCATATGATCAATAGTCTCCATCAGTCCCTTTTTAATTTACCAAGATATTTTCATATGTTCTAACATGCAAAATCTAGGTGATAATACAAAAGAGGCTGAAATAGTGCAATTGTGCTAAAGGGTGAGAGACATATACTATTGAAAAAGAATGAATGTTTGCTGAGTGGAAGAAAACCACCTTCACACGGATATGATCAAACATGACTTTAGTAGAAACCTACAATTCTTACAAAGGACTTATGTATACGATTTTAGAAAAAGGACATGAAACCTGTTCCTATAAAAAAAAAAGTACATAATAGACAATATCAAATAATTAAATGATGTTCTTGTCCCCATCCCTGCTTATACAAACCAGATAACTTGCCTTTTCTGGAAGTGAGGTGTTAAACAGGACACATGATTTGCAATCAATGAATCATCCAATAATGGATAAAACATCATCCATTTCTTCCCCTCTCTCTCTTGCCTGCCTGTTCTATATAGGCTTGGATATGCAAATACTTTCTTTCCTATCTCCTTGGCAGCCAACTGTGGCCTGAGAAACAACTATGGTCAATGAGATTCTTCAGAACATCTGAGGACACTCTGGAAGATTTCGCTTTTTCAGTTAAAGAACCAGATGCCAGGGCTCTATTCTTATCACTTTATTCTGATCCTTAAGATGAATGTGCTGCCTGCAGCTTGAAGTGATCATGTTATTTACAAAGGAAAGGCAAAGGAAATCTGATTCTGACTCAGTTGACATAGAACTAATTTAAACATTCAGCCTCTTTTGAATTTCTTGTGGGAGGGGGGATATTGCAACTATATTTCTAAGTTACTATTGGTTATATTTTCTATCCCATACTGCTAAATTGTGTCCCAATTGATACCAATGTTAAATTGTGTACTTTTTTGATTATCTTTCAATTTGATGAATGGCTTAATATTTGTTCTTGACAATTTACATTTTATTCCTTTGTCAGCTTCTTTTGCAGCATACTTATTTTACTGTTAAATTATCAGATCTACTAAAATCAATTTTTAAAATATTTATAACATACAATACAGTGCATATACAGTTTATATACATATACCTGCATATACATAAAATGAAGTATGCAGAAATTTTATTCACAAACTTAAAAACAAAGGTCAAAGACAAATTTTAGACACTTTGATCAGATTACAAAACAAAATCATTTGTATTTTAAAAGAGGTCAAGAATCTAGTGCCAATGGCTTTGCCACTGCCAGTTAGAGATTTTATAACACACCCCCAATTCTGTGAAGCAGTTACAAAAACTGTTTTTTTTTGTAGTGTGCTTATAGACATTAACTCATTAAAACTGAACCCACTAGACTCTCATACGCATTTGTAATTTTTTCAAGCAGTCCATTTTCCTCCCAGATATGAATTCATAAGGAGTTGATATGTCAACATTTTTATACTTCAATTGGCTTTAAAATTTGACTCCGTTCAGCAGTGATTCAGAGAGTGCTAAATTGAGTTGTTGTCACATGAACAGTAAAGCATTTGATATTTCTACAAGAAACGGATCTTGAAAAATTTAAGTATTAAGTCATACATGCTTTCCTATTTGTGTAGAAGTGAACAGAAACCTTATAAACTTAGAATAGGATTCTGTACTAGATTTTTCTTAAGGACTAAAAGCACAGGGAAACAAAACAAATTTCTGTCAGAAAGTGTGAACTATAACCCAAACTCATTACAAATTCAGCAAATATTTACTGAGCTCCAAATGTGTATCAAAAGTATGTTTTCCCTTCCGAGTCTATTGTTTATTAGAGGACAGGGAAAAGGAATTAAGCCATTCATTGTACATCCTCTAGCAGCAGGAGGCTTTGGGAACACAAAAGAAGGAGAGGGAATCCAGTTTTAGAAATGGAGACCAGAAGAAGTAGAGGATAGGTGGATGAAAAGGAGTGAAAGGGATGAATAGACACTGGGATGAGGAAGCAAAAAAGTGTAACATATTCTGGCAACTGTGCATATTTAGTTGAATATTACCAACACGAGGGAAGATGGTGATAGAGGAAGAAAGGGTCAGGTACAATTCATAAAAGTCTTTATATATTATGCAAAGAGGATGGATTGTATCTATATGGCAATGGACAACTATTAAAGTTTTTTAAAAGAATGATAGGATTAGACTTATATTGTGAAATACCACCCTGGTCACAGTTGAAAGGTTGGGTTTTAGATAAGTGGAATTTGGAGAGATCAGACTAAGGATACGGATGCCAGTTAACATACTGTTACATCAATTCCTGTGATAGGAAGTGGCCACCTAAATTAAATGAGTATCAAAATAAAAATTTGTGAATTGATTTGCAAGCCAAAGAGAAAGGAAAATACGTGAAGATTTATTTTCTGTGATATAGATCACAAGTTAAAGATAGTGCAAGATAATAGACCAAACAGATTGAAAAATAGATGTATGGGAAAATGGAGAGATAATGGAGTAGTTAGTCTGAAGTGTTCCTATTCCGGTCATAAAATATGATTTTTCAGATGAGATTTTCCCATACCTTTGCCACTAAATACTAGCTAATATCAAAATGTCAATTTTTTGTTTTTGTTTTAAACATATATCAATTTGGAGACCTACCTGGTGTCAGGCATTCAGCCTTTCACATACATTTTTTCCACTTAATTTTAACAACTGTGTTGTAAGAATTATTTTTTTCCATTAAGGCGGAGTCTTGCCCAAATCTGTATATTTGGCAAGTGCTGAGGAGGTACTTATACACAATTTTCGGATTCTAAATCCTTCGTGTTTATAAAAACTTTCTAGTTACTAGATTAGGAGTTTCCTCTTCCTTTGGAAATACACACAGGCTAAAATCTATGACAAGATATACAGATTATATTTACATTTCATTTGAGAGAACTCTAATTTTCATGCTTATCTATATGTTTCATTGGGTAAGGTGTCCGAGAATTTTTCATTAAGTGAGAAATCTGTGAGGGAACTCTAGAATGCATAAGTAAAGCAAAAATCTGGAAATCTCTGTGGTGAGACAGCAGCATATGGTTCATAATATTTTTAAAGGAATTGCAGCTAAGCAACATTGTTATAACCCCATTCAGGTATCAGTTGGGTGCAATATATTTACTTTTCAAAAATGTCATCATTATAACATCATCATCATCATCATCATAACATCAACATCATCAATAACGATTTGGAATAACAAGAAGGGGAATTATGAGACTATTTTCTTTTCCCCTTCTGTGAAATGATCAACACTTTACTTAACATTCATTTTGTAATTCGGTATGCACTGAATGTGGTAGACAACATTCCTATACGAGTGAACACTCCCATTTTTCTCTCCAATGTAGACAGACACACTGGCAGTGTCACACGGAAAGTAACTCCTCCTTGCTGGTGGTGTTGGGGATTTCATGACCAATGCTCAGGGACTGAGTAGTCAGAAAGTGAACAAAACCCAGGCAAAAGAGGTCTTCTTTATTAGTATTTTGATTATCCAGGTTTATTATGCTAATGATGAGGTCCATTAGCATTAACTCACCATCTGACTTACCTAGCAGTTAACTTCAATTTGACTCCTGTTCTGTTAGTGTTGTGGAACATCAGAAAGGAGACAGGTGAAGAGAAACCATCATTGATGGTAATCACGGTCTTGACAATATTATTTTATGATCCTAAATCTAGGCAACTGCTCTAGCGTGGTGCTTAACATCTTTCTTCTCTTTCTTTCTAGTTGGTACCATTTGCAGTTAAGATAATTAAAGAGTTTAGCATAGTATCTTTTCTACTGGCCAGTTTCCTCTATCCCCTCAAACTGAATAGTTATCCTTGAAAAGAAAATATTTGAGATTTAAGTTTAACTTCTACAGTGGATATGTAGCCATTAGACCTGATGAGAGCTGGTGTTAAACAAACATGAAGTTAGTATGCTTACTCTAACATGGAAGAATTTTAGGCCATTGTACCATAAACCCCTGCTCCACCGGTTTCCAAGACCACCTGGTATATCTGGCACTAATTTGTTAAAGCATCTATGTATCTTGCAACCAAGTTTGTACAGTCCTAGCATGAGAGGGAACTTAGAATTCATACAATATAACCCATTCTGGTATAGATGGCCATTCATAAAATTCCTGGCATATATTCTCTTGGTGACTTATCAGCTCTAGCCAAGGGGACTATCACAAAATAATTTTCCTAATAGTGAAATATTTCCAACAATTAGAAATATGATCCTTGTATAGAACAAACATTTCTATCTCTAGTTTTTCCAAAATTTATCTTTAGTCTTTATTAAATCTGTCTGAAATTCTGGTATATATAGTCATGCAATTTTTCTTCTTTCTACATGGAAGTAGGGGGAAAGAAAAAATATATATTCAATTTTAGAAGTGGAGACTTCATTTAAAGAAGATATCCTAATTATAACCATGAGCCCAAATTTTGTTCGCATAAGTTTTTCAGTATCTCATGCAGGATGATTCAGTCTGTAAGAGTTTGGGCTTAGGACTCCGATAACCTTCTTTTCATAGGTTATTTTTTCCTTCACTACCTAGGACCTTGGAAAGGACTTAGATTCTTGCCTCCACAGTCTATTTATCTTGAAAGAACACTAATACATACTTCAGAAGGGAATTAATGTATTAATGTTTATAACTTTGTAAAATTCAGCTCAAATTTAAAACTAAAGTGTCTTAAAGTATGAACAAAACATAATATATATGCATAAATGACAAACATATTTATATATTCTACATAGTTCATTTGAGGAAGGGTTCCAGTGCCAAAATTATTCCATATTTATTAAGCCATTGTAAACTATGATCTTTTGCTACCGGTCAAAAGTGATTATCACCCAAAGCAGCTAAAAGTCTGGGTTAAACAAGGAACAAAAAACATGTACGATGAAGTACTATGAAATGAGAACCATTAAAAAATACACTCCTTAATCTATCAAATACTTTGTGAATACTTATTTTTTAGGTATATAAAAGATGACAATATAATTTCTCTGTATAAAATGATCAATATATATTGAAATATTTAAATATTAAAGAAATGCTAAATCCTGAAATCCTTCCCTCCAAAGCCCCATAATTTCATATCATGCATAGAAGTTTTCAATTTATAAAAAAAAAAAATACCCCTTAGGAGATGCTTTGTAAAGTGGTCCAATTTAGATTACTTTAAGAAAATCTGATATAAAATCATTCAAAAATTTGTTTCTGTACCTTGCTCTTTTTGGCATTGTGGATACCTAAATAAAAGATCTCACCTTTGAAAAGTTCAGTCTTGTGTCAAATATTTGTGAAAAGGAAATTGACAATTACTGTGTATTTAAGTAAAATGGTTAAAACCTTATCGTGTGTTTAGAAAGCGATAAACAATCTAAATGTTTTACGAATACTCAATTTTGCTTCAAAAGAAACTTAGAAGATGGGTACTCATTATTATCATTATTTTATAGATAGAAACTAAGACAGAAAGATTAAATAACTTGTCCAACTCACACAGAAAGAACACATTAGAATGAGGCTTTGAACTCCGGGTTAAAAGTTCAGAACTCCAGAGCCTAATCTCTTAATTAACATTATGCTTGGAATGATAAAGGGAAGTGTCAGATACCTATATTCACATATGACAGAACACATACTTTAGACATTAGACACCAAAGACATTGGGGACTGCAATGTATGAGCTGCAGGCAAAAGGACAACTCAGTAAAGATAAGAGAGGAAGAGATTACAGATCAAGGGACATTATGGCCCAGGATATTGAGTCTTAGAACTTAGAATGTAAACAACCTATATTTCTAATACTATAAAACAGAAACAAATAAATGACAAGGACTGGAAATAAACACTGCACTACATACTTGCAAGTCGCTAACAGGGAACTTAAATATTCTCACCATATGCACACAAAAAAGTAATTATGTGAGGTGATGTTAATTATTTTATAATTTATTCAACAAGAATTTATAAGTCTGATATTGTATCCACTTTAATGAATACGTTTATAAGTATCTCTAATGTGGAAGGCTTCTTGGTTGCCTATAATGAACAATGAAGTGATGCTCGTGAAATTTGGTTAGTCATGGTTCACAACCTAGTGCCTATGGTACTTATCCCATTTAAAAAAAAAAAAAAGTTTTTTTTTTTTTGAAAGTTTTCCTTTAAAGAATTCAACAAATTATGCAAATATTGGTGTAACTTTTAGAGTAATTAAATGTAAAATATTAACAATAAGGATAATTTCCCCAAATTTATATCAACAATTTCTATTTTATATAATTTATTATAAATGATATTAAAATGGAACAGAAATTGTAAGATTCAACAAAGCCTCCTAAGGTAAAATGTGTGCTACTTTACTTCCATTATAAATGATGTTGGGAAATGTTCCAACTACTCTAGTGAACAAACTGGCATGTAGTCCTAAAAAGGCTTGTATATTGAAGCCCGTTTTTATAATGACATTGCATCTCAACCTGCATGTTCTTTAAATAGGCATTCATCTTTTGCCTTTACTTGTACTTGTGTAAAATAAACATTTGAAAACATAACTGTTCTCTATTAGTTAAAAAGAAACTAGAGACTACAGAAAAGATTAGGTGTGCCTATGTAATCAAGATGAAAACCTTGCAACTTTTTCAGGCTACAAAATTATCAGTTCAACACTTGAAAATTATTTTCCTGTAGTTTTAAAGTGTTCGAGTATCATCAACTGATTATAACAGAGTAATAAAATATGTTGAATTAAATGTAAGGTTTGGGGGCTAATATTTGATTCTGGATCATTCAGTACATATACATGTACTTCATGTCCAAAGAGAAGTTTTGATTTTTGGGTCCCACCCCCCCCCTCATTCTTTAGATTGCTGTGATAGCTTCCCTAGCTAAAATTAGTATTCTCTGAAGTTGGAGTATTGATTCCCGGATTTCAAAGCCGTTGTTTTATCTTTTCAACACACAATGTTACTTGACTTTTTTTAGGTCTTTCACTCTTTTTTCTCTACTCTTTCTTGTTCTGTTTGGTTTTATCTATGAGGCTATTTTTTTTCCTTGCTTAACCAAGGAATGATGAACTATCTGCTGAATCAGATTCTTTTCATGTTGATATATGAATGGAAGGGGGTATGCATTCCCACATATATAAAGAATGTTACAGGTCTGCTGACACTTGGAGGAATATGCGAAGCTTAAAGGAAATAGTATATATAAAATTTATGAATTTAGAGTATATATCTTTGAAAAAACTAATTTTAGGTTATTTTTTAACTCTGCAATATACCATTTTAAAAAGTTGTATAAGTGAAAAGGTGACAAGGGGGTGGCAGACATACAGGTGTGGTTTTATAAGCATAACATGAGGAATCTTTGTGGTGCTGGACTGTGCCGTATCTTGATTGTCGTGGTAGTTACAGAAATCTACCAGGTTAATAGAGGTGTATGGAAGTTAATACACACACACAAACACACACGTGTGCAAAAGCACATAAGAATAAGTGAAAAGATGTAAATAACATTAATGGATTGCCTCAATGTAAATATCCTTCTAGACCATATGGTCAAAATGATTGTCACCAATGAGGGTCATATGAATATCCTTCAATTCTCTTCCTTCCTTCAATTCATCAAATGTCCTTGAACATGGTTATAATTTGACAATATCACATTCCTTTAGTGGTTTTGGTGCATTTAGAATTATGTTCAATTCCTTAATATAGCTTACAAGTTATTTCAGAACCTAGAATACTTCTGGACTGCTTCAGATCAATTTTCTATATTTCTTTATCTTACAATCAACATAAACTTATTTTTTTTAAAGATTTTATTTATTTATTTGACAGAAAGAGAGACAGCGAGAGAGGGAACACAAGAAGGGGGAGTTGGAGAGGGAGAAGCAGACTTCCTGCGGAGCAGGGAGCCCGATGCGGGGCTCGATCCCAGGACCCTAGGATCATGACCTGAGCCGAAGGCAGATGCTTAACAACTGAGCCACCCAGGCGCCCCAATATAAACTTATTTTAGTTTCTAGAATGTGTCATGTTTTCTTTTCTCTACATTTTCTTATTAAGTATTCTAACAAAAATCTCCATACTCCTCTGGAGCTCACCATGAGTCTAAAATTCCTTTTTGTCCTCTTCCCCTTATTTATAGCTGCTCTATAATGAAAACTTAAGTGCTTTCTCTGGTATATGTTTTAATCACCTCCTCTTGACCTCACTGGTGAGGGAGAGATTCCCATCAGAGGGTTATGTGGACTTCTGAACACACAGTATCCAACACTGGACAGATGAAGGCAACAGAAGTTTATCAGTCAGAGGCGCTCACAGCTCAGGGGCAGAGGACATTGCAGATCATGCAATCACACTGGGTTGCCCTCGGCAACAGAGTGAACACAACCAGGGACTATGCAAGTCAGGCTTCGTAGTATCAAGAGGTGGAAGTGCCTCTTTGTTTCCAAGAGAGAATGTGATTGGCTTGTTTGAATAATTCTGTAGGCTGGCAGAAAACTGAAGCCTGCTCTCAGGAATAGTAGGAACTGCACCCTGTCCATGTGATAAGGAGCACCAGGGGACATTACCCATGGGAGCAGAGTGGGGAAGAGAACTCGTGGTTGGGTCATTCAAGGTTCCACCAATTTTACCAGATTTAAAGGCAGAACAACATATTATCTACTCAATAAGGATGTGTAAATTTTAATTTTCTTTTCTCTCAAGACCATACTACCCCTTTGAAAATGTCACTTCTAATCAACCAAGTCATCCTAAAGCACTTGTGGCTCAAAGTAGGCTTTATAAAACTAGTACTTTTGTACTTGTGTTTTAGAAAAAGCAGTCAAAATTTATATTGAATTTAATAATACTTACAAACTAACTTGTAAGTTATTCACCACCATGTTTTCCAGTACATATGATACTAACTGGTCTAGAGAGTGAAGAAAGGGAAAATTCAAGAGGGCTAAATCTCAAAACATTAACCCTGGATCAGGGATTGAGAGGTATGGACTCAGAATTATGTTTTAGCATATGCATTAGATTTATATAGGAAAAAAATTCAAGAAAAAAAACAGCTAGATACAATATGCATTGATTTGTGTGCAAGTAATCCCATATTAAAAAATAGTGAGTAAAGGAATAGAATGTTATTAGTAAACCCATATTCAGTTAAGCATTAATAAATGAGGGGAAAACACTAGTTTCTATGTTATTACAATATTTTTGCTCCCCTCTGCTTATAAATTTAATTACATTTTCATCTTTTATCATAGCGTTTCATAATTCTTATTAAATGTTCTATGTCAGTATATTTATCACTGCAACAGGTATGTAATTATAAGTAAAAAGTTTATTGCAGTTCTTTGTTATAATTAGCAGATTGCCGCATTTTTTCCCCAAGAAAGTTTAATGGATTTTGATTTACTGTCATTTGAAATACTCAATTCAACTATCCTACTGTACAGAAGTTCTGAGTTTGAGCTGAAACTAGTTGCAGTGCTACATTTGCTGTGTATAATTTATGTTGTTTGGAACCTCTGAAGTGAAATGTACAGCTTTGCGCATTATGATTACTTTTTAATAAAGACTTGAAACACTTTTGACTTGTGCTTTGAGAAAAACAATTTAAATATATATTTTTAGAGGAGTTTACTGACATTTCAAAGATGACATCTTAGAAGAGACAGTTCTTTCAAGTAATTTTTTAAATGACATACATAGATCTTCCACTTGAATGTGTCTCTGAAACCATCTCAAAATGTATTGAAATTAGGCTAAGACTATGATCATAACCTGACCAGCTGACTCCTTAAAAAAAATAAGGAAAGCTCTCTCATTCATTATTATTTCACTAAATGAACATTTAAAGTGGTTCTGATATGGACATATTTTGTTAAATGTTGAGAATAGTGTACCAAATAAAGCAGGGATCATTCATTTCCTAATGAAGGAAAATCACTCAAAATATTAACGAAAAAATTTTTAGGTAAGATCTCGATCTGCTTTGAAAATTTTATTTTACGTAAAGAAGCCACAACATCATATAGAAGGAAACATAGCAATAGGAATTAAATTCCAGTTAGTAGGAGATGAAGTGAAGACATTCAAATATTCACAGCATTAGGATATATAGATCCCATCTAAATGTCCAACTTTATTCTTCCCACTATTAGTTTATATTATTTAAAGTAAATGATATCATAAAATAATTTAATTTTAGGGTAGGTCATTATATGTAATTTGCATCTTGTGATATTTTGCTAAGAATGAATAGAACCCACCAAATTTTGAATAAGTATGATTTCCTCAGTTTCCATTATGATGGTGATTAGGTCCTGAAATTTTGCATAGTATTTCCAATTAAGCTAAGATTATAATTGCTCTGATACCCAGCAAAATACAAGGAATTTCAAGGAATATGCAGTACTTTTAAATGTTCCTAGTAAAGTAAGTCAGCAGAAAATATACTAAACAAAAGAAAGCAACAAAAAAATAACCAATAAAACCCAAAACATTAAAGATGTCTAAAAGAGATCACATATGAAAATAAGCATGGGGCTTTTAACAGTTGTGGAAATTACTCTGAAAATGGCAGGACTAAATCCTAGTGGGAAAATGGAATAGTTGGTAGATCACAAAGAAAGGATCCAATCATCTGGCCAACTTCAGGGACTGCTAAAAGTTAGTTGTCTGAATGTGATTACAGGTTTTTTTTTCTTTTTTTTTTCTTTTTACACAATTATACAGGGATATTTTAGTTTAGTTTAAAATTACTTTTTCGTTGTTTTTACAGTGACCTAATTCACACACACAAAAAAAATTCAGTAGACAAAGTAATTGAGAAGTACAAATGTAATTCACAGGGTTGCAATAATATTTTGGCAGGTTAAATTTCACTCCCACAGGATATGAATGAAGAGCTCCGAGAGAAATTGTCTGGGTGCAAAGCAACCCCAAACAAATTTTGTGAATGTATTAGTCAACATACACACAAAATGAAATTGACAAATTCAACGTGGACCTATTCCCCAAGTATATTGGAAAATAGAGTCCGTGAGTTAGCTTTAAGTGACTTATGAGATAGGGATTCCATTTATTTTTCCTGTATTTTTCATTCTATGAAATATTTTAAGGCAATTCCACAGATGCCACAGATCTATATTGTCTTTTTCTCAATATATGAATTCACTGTTGTTTTATTTACTCTTAAATAGAATTATGACATGATTGCTCTGAAGAAGAGCACAAAAGTTCTTTTATAAAAGAATATATGAGTAGGCCCTAAAAGAATGATACAGTGTGGTGGTTTCATCATTAAGATATTTTTAAATAGGGGCACCTGGGTGGCTTAGTCGGTTAAGTGGTAAGCTCTGCCTTCTGCTAAGGTCATAATCTCAGAGTCCTGGGATCAAGCCCAGAGATGGGCTCCCTACTCAGTGGGGAGTCTGCTTGTCCCTCTTCCGCTGCCCCTCCCCATTCCCCCACCTATGCTTGTCCTCTAATAAATAAAATCTTTTAAAATACATATATTTTTATAATATATAAAATATAGGTGAAGTTGTGGTTATCAGAACCACCTACTCTTTTACATAGCAAATGTGGCTCTCCATTCTCTCCCACATTCCAGATATGGCTCATTAGGAGTTAACAAGCCCATCCCCCATATCTGCCACATACATCTTCCTCTAGCCTTCTTATAACTCACTGCTGTAAGACAGTATGGTTAGGCAGCTCCCCCAACCTGAGCAACTTGGACAATGAGACCAGGGTGCCATTTCTCTGCTGTGCAGAATTCAAACATCTTCCTCCTTCGTTGTCAGAAACAAATGGAAAAACCATGGTTCTGGCTCCAAACGATAATAAAAAACAGTACAGCTTCCAGAATACGCCTCTATCCAACACATGCTAGACTGGAAACACCTGCCTTGGAAAGTGTGGCTTAAATAGCCTATCACTCTGAGTGCTGTAAATGGGCTCCCACCTGGGCTAGTATTTATCTAATTAGCACTGTTCGTCTTGAAGATTTCACAATTGAGGAAATATGGGTAAGGAGACATGTGGCAATCAGACAGGCAGAGAAAAATCCTAAACCATAAGTCCCCAATAAGCCACAGTGGTCTGGAACCAATTAGGAAGCCAAGAGCAGAACTCCAAGAAGCTACTCAAGAGACAACAATCATGGCTACGGCATCCTGTTCACTGAGACAATTGTTTTATAAGATTGAAAGATTATTTTGGGGCGCCTGGGTGGCTCAGTCGTTAAGCGTCTGCCTTCGGCTCAGGTCATGATCCCAGGGTCCTGGGATCGAGTCCCACATCGGGCTCCCTGCTCCGCGGGAAGCCTGCTTCTCCTTCTCCCACTCCCCCTGCTTGTGTTCCTGCTCTCACTATGTCTCTCTCTGTCAAATAAATAAATAAAATCTTTAAAAAAAAAATTGAAAGATTATTTTAATCATGGAACTCACACAGTACTCTGGATAAATGAAAAGTAGAGTTTTGTTACTTACAGCTGTAAAGGAGAGAAGAACACCAGGCAGGGCCACGTGAGGGGTTGCACCCTTGGAGGGAGTAACAGCAACCTGGAAATATAGGGGACAGCTTATGTACAGCAAATGGGGTGGGGATAACTAGGTTTTGCTAGATCCAAGTGGTTTGGCTAATTTGAATAATTACACAGGCTCAGAGGCATATTGACCTGTCCCTAGTCATCTCCTACTTGTCCACGGAATAATTAGGGTAGATGAAAGGGCGCCTGGGTGGCTCAGTCATTAAGCATCTGCCTTCAGCTCAGGTCATGATCTCAGCGTCCTGGGATCGAGCCCCACATCAGGCTCCCTGCTCCACAAGAAGCCTGCTTCTCCCTCTCCCACTCCCCCCTGCTTGTGATCCCTCTCTCGTTTTCTCTGTCAAAAAATAAATAAAATCTAAAAAAAAAATTAGGATAGATGGATAGTGACCCTGAAGTTTGAGAACCTATAAGGGAAGTGGTTGGGTGTGGACTTACCAAACTCTGGAGCAGAGGAACGCACCAACCTGTAACGGAGTCTACCAAACTCTCTTTTTATCAGAGAAAGCTGGATTTCTCGGGATCTCTGGGAATTTACAGGCTTGAGCATGGACTTCCTAGGATGAGAAACACCTGGATGCCTCAGGTATCACAGGTCCCTCCTCTCAGACTCGCTCTTAAGGAGTCTGGCTCATACCATCTGTCACTCAAAGCCCAAGGCTGATGAACGCCTTGCCCCTCCCTCTCCCCCTCAGGGTCACGATGCTTCAGTGCCAAGCCCCAGAATGCAGGGGAATGGGGGTCTGGACCAAAGAATGTGCAGGAAAGGGCTGCCCGGGATCACAACTGGGGAGTAAACTGCACATGAGCTGACCACAGTTCTGTAGCCTTCTAGGAGCAGGCATGGAGGAGCATGTACTTGTAGTGATTTTATAGACCTTCCCTAAGGAAACAGTCTCCCTTTTAATCAATGAGTTCCAGGTTTAAGAACTGACTGAGATCTGGAAACTGGGGAGGGATTGGGCAGAGCAAGTTTCTGTGGACTTGAAGAAGGCCCTGGGGTAGAATGACACACTCAGGTGTTTCACACACATGAAAACATGTCGGCTGTAAGGTGAATCTAACCTTTTAGGGAACAATCTCCTACAGGTGTAGCTACAATCAGAGGCGAAGGCATGTGATTGGGGCACGCTAAGGTCTTTGCTACAAGAGCTTTCTTAGACTAGTTTTAATGTGTTGACGGGTGAATTTCTTTGACCTCTATGGGATATTTGTATCATTTCACAGGCATGGTTTTTTATGATACAATTTTCACTGTTGAATGCCTTTTCAGATCCCCTCTCCTATGCATAAGTGATAATGTGATGGATGGTTTCCCTGGTAGCTTTGTTTGAATTTTAAAATAATTGTCCTCTGTCTCAGCACTGCCAATCCATCTCCTTCGTTTATTCAGTTTGTAGTTGTTTTAGTTCTGTTCAGAAAATGGTTTGGGAAGTCAGGTTTCCCTCTATGAAGTGCTACAGGCATTGGTTGGGAAGGAGCCAGGAGGACTGTGGTGTTGTTACAAAGTATGTATAAGCCTCCCTCAGCTCTTCTTTTTTGTTTGTTTTAATTTAAATCCAATTAGCCAACATATAGTGCATCATTAGTTTCAGATGTAGAGTTCAATAATTCATCAGTTGCATACAACACCCAGTGCTCATCACATCCCGTGCCCTCCTTAATGCCCATCACCAAATTACCCCATCTCCCCAACCAACACCCCCTCCAGCAACCCCCAGATTTTTTCCTATAGTTGAGAGTCTCTCATGGTTTGTCTCCTTCTCTGATTACTCCCCATTCAGGTTTTCCTCCCTTCCCCTATGATCCTCTGTGCTGTTTCTTATATCCCACTTACAAGTGAAACCATGATAATTGTCTTTCTCTGATTGACTTATTTCACTCAGCATAATACCCTCCAGTTCCACCCACGTCGATGTAAATGGTAAGTATTCATCCTTTCTGATGGCTGAGTAATATTCCATTGTGTGTGTGTGTGTGTGTGTGTGTGTGCGCGCGCGTGTGTGTGTGTGTGTATATATATATATATATACCACATCTTCTTTATCCATCTAGGCCTTTGGGGAGATAACAAGCTATGTTCATTTATGAAACATAATCCAAATAGTAAACTATGAGATTTTTAATGACAATTTAAGTGCTTTAAATTTTATAGTAACCCTAGATTTTCTCATAATACCTGACATGAGAGATGCTTAAGAAGTGCATACTGGATAAATAAATGAACAATATCTAGCATTTTTATACCCTTCTCTAACATGATCTTTCAATATTTCATTCTCCATACCCTTCCAAACTGCAGCGTCAGCTCTACCAAGAAGATCCTCAGTGGTCCCAAATCCATTTCTCCATGTTCATTGTCCTTTATCATTTTCAATTTCTTCCTCATAAAAAATTTCATTTTGATTAATTTAATTCCCATAGGGTCTCCCTTTCCCTACCATAAAACTACGTCGCATACTATATATCTTTCATGGAACTTACGGGGATGTTATACCTTTAATTGTAGTTATTTTTTCTGTGTTTTATATTGCTGTTTTTTCCTGTTATTGTTTTGTTTTTTTGGTGATACTCTTTTAGATAATCTGTATTTATATAAAAGATGATGGTAATAAGTTTAGGGAAATATTCTATAAATACAAAAATGTTATTTCTTTGAAAATGGTGAGTGGTCTGCTATGTAACAAACCATTTGCTAAATAATGGGGATGCAACAGTTAGTGAGACATACACACACAATCATTGTTCCCATAAAGCACACTCTAATGAAATAAATATGTGAAATATATAATTATACAAGCACTAGAGAGACACCACTAAGTTCTATAAGTGGAAAGCACAAGTCGTTATAAAAACTTACAAATGGAGGGGTGCCTGGGTGGCTCAGTCGGTTAAGGGTCTGACTCAGTTTCAGCTCAGGTCGTGATCTCGGGGTCATGGGGTCAAACCCCGTGTCAGGCTCCACACTCAGCCAAGAGTCTACTTGGGATTCTGTCTCTCCCTCTCCCTACTCTCCACTCTCACACTCTCTAAAATAAATAAATAAATCTTAGGGGGAAAAAAAAAAACCTTAAAAATGGAGATAAAGAAAGGCTTTCCCTAATGACAAACATCATAAATTGATTTCTCACAGTACTGGAGTCTGGGATTTCCAAGATCAAGGTTCTAAGAGATTCAGTGTCTGCTGAGAGCTGGCTTCTTTATGGACTGCTATCTTCTTATTGTAACCTCACAGCTGGCAGGGGCAAGAGAGCAAGATAGCAAGAGAGCTGTCTAGTGCTCTAGCTGTCTAGGGCACTAATCCCATTATGAGTTCTGTTCTCATAACCTCATCACCAACAAGTCTCACCATCCTAATACCATCACATTGGGCTTTAGGTTTCAACCTATCAGTTGGGCGGGGCGGGATGGGGCACAAACATCCAGATTATAGCAATAGCCAAGCAAAGGATTTCGTTGTTGAGGTCATTTTGTTTTGTGTGGGACAGTAATGACCGATACTGTTAATATGTCATTAGGGAACATGGAGCTTACTCCCTGGAAGCAAAGATACTAAGAAACTTTGGCTGGGGCATCATGAGCCCAGGAGAGCTGGGGAAAAGCTAATCAGTGGCTCCATTCTGTAAGGCATCTTGGATGAAGCTACAGATATTTCACATTCTAGGGTAATTCTTTGTAAATGTTATCTACAAATGTTTATTACAACATCAGTTCTAATGTAGAAAATACAAAAAATGCTTAACATTTAAAAATAAATGAGGTGATGTATGTTATATGATAAAATATTATGTTGCTCTTAGTATTTGTAAAATATTGAATGACATTAGAAATTACTTATAAAATTCAGTTGAAAAAACATTAATACACAAGTGTGTATTAGTATGCTTAATTAGTATACTAGTAGAATTCTAAGTAGTAGCATACTTAATTAGTACAAACTTAATTACATAGCAATCATACATGTATAAGGAAAAACATGCATAGACAAAAGCAAGTCACAAGTCACACTTAGAAGCACTAGGTTTTGTTTTATTTAAGAGCCCTAATATATTTGATGAATACGCTAGAATTGGAATTAAGTGGCATGTGTGGAATTTACTCTGACCAATCATCTTACCTTCTGTTTTGGGTTTTGCTTGGTCTAGAAACATTAGTAAACGATCTCTCTTATTTTCTCTCACATGTTTTATTTAATTCTACAGCACTTCTACCAACAAAATCATTGTCTTTCACAAAATAAAGTTACGAAAACACATGCTGCCAGTCGCACTATCTAACTTCTGTCATTTTCGGAATTAAGAACTCAAGTTACATCTACATGTGAACTAAACTGCAGCAAAAACATCAGTTCTTTTGGCTATCTTCATTATTGATACCTGTTGTTGGGACTGAATCAATCTTGAGGCAATCTACATCAATCGTTACAACAGCTTAAGTGAGCCTATCAGTCACTCTACGGAACACTTACTTTGCACATGTGACCATGACATTACACTAAATCGCTTAACCTTTTAAAACTTAAAAATATCATCTTGCCAATGTACATATTTCTTTCTAGAGCTGCATGATCTTTTCATTGTTCCTGTCTTGTCTAAAGGTTTTCTGCCTTTTCTTAGAGGAAGAGCAAAGACTGAGATAATATAATTTAAGGTAAAATTTCCTTTCTCTTTTTCTACCGTTTTAAAGAATATTTAATTTCTTTGTTACTGTTCATCAAATTTTCTTATACAATCTCTGCAATAAGTCAGATGAAGAATTGACTTTATGATGCTTTCACAAGTATTTAAAGGCACATATAAATTAAAATACATTACACAATTAATTCTCAATTGAGTAAATGTCTCTGTTGATACACTGAACAGAATTTTTAGGCACTAATGTTGAATTTTGAAGCAGCACTATTGCTAGTAATCACTGGAATTGCTAGCAATCACTATTGCTAGTAATCCAATGTTCTTTTTAAATGTTTATGTATGGCCAGTGTAAATTCAGATCCCTTTCCCAATAGAACACATTCAGGTTCACTCTAGTTTATACTGTTCCCTAACTTGTATCCATGTCTCCCCTTCTTTATCCCTACCTTTGGAAAACAGATTATTTTGTCCAGATAGACTGTCTAATAGTTTTTTTAAGAGCCCAATTGTATACTTATTACAATCAATCACAAGGGGTTGAATTAAAGTAAAATAAACAGACAATATAATAAAATGTGAAAAGTGCCTTAATAGAAGTAAAATTGCAATGTTATGGAAGAACAAAAAATAGTACCTAACTGGAAAAGGAGGGGATAAGTAACAGCTTTCTGGAGGAAAAGACCATCAATAAAAATCTTAAAGACTAAGTAGTAGCTAAACAGGTAGGAGCTGTTTAGGAAGAGCAAGTAGCGAGTTCAAAGTTAGAACTGTAAGACAGTATCTCTACATTTCTGACTTGTAGAACTTCCTTTACTTATTAAGCTGAAATCCATCTCATTTTAGCATCTACCAATTGTTCTGAGTCTACTTTCTTAGGGCCTTAAAGACTTCGATTACTTTATTTTGTCAATTACCTTACCAAAATCCAGATGAAATCTGCCTGCTCACGTTTCCTTAATATGAAAATATAAATGCTGCCAATGATGAAAATGAGTCTAGAATAGTTCAAATTGGGGTTAAATTATTAGGATATACTAATGATAAAAAAATGTGTAAACAGGATCTGTTTCGTAAATCTGAGAAGTAAATATGTAATAAATGAGAAATGCAGATGACAGTGCAATAAAATGTATGGTGTATGATTCCAATGGAAAGGACCATAGAATCTTTACATTCTTGTTGAGTTCAGGAATGCTTACAGTTCTGAAGAATATGGTTTACTGAAAGGAATGAAAAAAGGGTTATAAAAGGATGAAAATATTTAGGTGATGCAACCACTAAGGCCATAGATAATTAAGGAGAGATGTAGGAAAGCTAGAGAGTGATGGGTCTAGCCTGAAGTCAGCACCTGAAGAATTTACAATAGGGAGGTGAGAACGGGAAAAGCAGAAAGGTTGATGGACTCCAGGTTGTTGAGTGACCCCAGGAGCATGTGTGCTATAGTACACCAGTTGAGGCACCAGGGTGTAGAGCATATCAGCAGAAATGTAGGAGCCATTGAACCAGGAGGAAGTGCCCCGACTCAGCAGAATTTGGAGGTGGAGAGGAAAGACACAACACAGAAAAAGGGAGGAAGTTAGAGGGTCACATGATTTTACAGCACATAAACTCTCTGAGTACTGTGAGCATAGTCACAGAACACAACAAAGTCACCTCTTCCTCAAAATGATCAATTCCATAATGTATACAACTATTACTGATTGGTCAATAGGGTAAGACTCTAACAATACATTTAGAGCAGTGTATAACTTTGAACAGAAAAGTGAAAATGTAATGTAATGAAACCATATTTTAAGGAAAAAAAAATTATTTTGTTAATGTGAACTATCCTTACAGAGGGCATTTCTTCCTGTGGCTCTTTGTCAGACTTGGTTTTGAGAGAATTTTATCTCTTTCCACTGAGAAAATAACAAGAGAATTATATATTAAAATATACGGAGATTTTAAAGGATTGAAGTAGGCAAACATATCAGGAAAAAAAAATAATGGGCATTAAAAAGGTCTGATTAGGGGCACCTGGGATCGAGCCCCATGTTGGAATCCCTGCTCAGCGGGGAGTCTGCTTCTCTCGCTCCCCCCACCTCTGCTCATGCTTTCTCTCTCGCTATCTCTCTCTCTCAAATAAATAAATAAAATCTTTAAAAACAAAAAAAGCTCCTACTAATATGACTGGGCCTTCTCTTTGTAGCTGTTAGAGCAGGCTTTAGCATTCTGTGAGACCATCACATTTATATTTCTTTATTTTTTCAACTAATAGCTGGGGTCTGCATTTACCAAACTTGTCAAGAAGTCCACATTTTCCTTCACGAGGCTTATTTATCCCCAAAACATTCTAGAAATTCAGGGCTATTCAATCCAAAAAGTAAATCCTTCTTCCAAAGCCAGGAATATGGGAACTGATATTTCTAACACCAATGGTACTGTTATTGCTACGTAGCCTTGATACTAAAAATTGGTCACACCAGGGGAACCTGACTGGCCCAGTCAGTTAAGTAGTCCGACTCTTGATTTCGGCTCAGGTCATGATATCAGGGTTGTGAGATGGAGCCCCGTGTCTGGCTCCACGCTCAGCGCAGAGTCTCCTTGAGATTCTCTCCCTCTGCCCCTCACCTCCTAAAATAAATAAATAAATTCTTTAAAAAAGTTCGGTCACACCAAAAAATTTTTTTAAAAAGTTGGTCATATTCTTCACTGGAAGCTTATTCAAAGCTCTGTTGATCCTTCTTTGTGCCAGGCTTTATAGGTATTTACAAAATGGTGTTTCCTGGTTTGATTTCAATAAACAAAAAAAAATAAACTATAGCTACTTCAGTTTACATATGCTCACCTATTATCAAGACACAAATATGGACTAGAGGAACTTTCAACTTCCGGCACAGCCATCTAGCCTATCCCTTCCATCCAAACTAACAAACCAAAACAAGACCGAATCTTTGAGGAGCCTAGGTTATCATTCCAGAATGCGGCTGCCAGTAGGTTAAATTACCCTAGGGATCCCTTCATAATGGTGGTTCTCAGTGGGGACTATTCTAATCCATCTAATGATATTGACATCACAAGGGAAGCTGCGTTACTAGTTTATTTTCTGAAGAATTCTTGAGACCTTTTTAAATTTTTATTACCTGCTCATTAGAAACTCACTACAATCTATCTGCAAATGTTTTGAAGGAGATTTTTTTTCAGGCTGCATCTGTTCCTGTGCTCTTTTCCCCTTGCTTATTATAAATAAAATGGACCAATCAAGTACAATCATGAAATCAATTTGATTTTTGGTCATACAGTGTCTATCTTAACTCATAAGTGAAAGATGAAAATAATTCTTCCCTTTCCGCTATGTGAAACTGGGGCAGGTCCCATAACTTTTCTAGTCTCTTTTATGTAACCAAAGTCCCTATGGTCCCTGCAAATTACAAAGAACATAGTCAATTAAGCAATGAAAACTCAATAAGTTTTCCTCCCTCCCCTAGTCAGGCTTATTGCATGTGGGGGCTAGACTTTGCAGAATGTATAAGGTTGTGGGTCCTTTCCTGGGTCCTCTGAGACAACCATCCTGTGTTCCTCTGGTTGTATATCCCTTGCTGAAGGCTCCACCTCTGCTTTGGGCAGGTGGCCCCCCTAAGCCTCTGGTTTTGCAGTGTTTATCTCCACACATATTTTTTTGCTGTGGTGCATTGAGTCAGGGCGACTGTATATTGATACTTGCAGTCTTCTAGTTAGAAATCACATAACATCAACACATTCTTACACGCACATACACACACACACATCATTAGTAAAAAGCATTTGGAAGCTTGTTCTCTTAAAGTAGAGTCTGTTTTGAGATTATAGGACATCAATGTTTCTAGTCACAGAAATGCCGTATTTGTGATGTTCTGCCTGACTAGGCTCTCTGTTGCAGAGACTGTCTGCTTTAAGTCCCACCCCTTACCTTTAATTTGCTCTGTGTTCAGTTCCTAATGGTACACTCAAATCATGTCAGGGCTTCAAGCTCCATTTTTTCCCCAGTTGCTCTGTCACTTGACTCCTCGCTTATACTCTCCCTCCATTCCAGTGGTTCTTAATTTTCACTACATGTTGGGATCTCCTAGGGAGATTTTTTTTAACTACTGTCGCTCAGGCTCTATCCATGGATTTGTATTTAACTGTGCTGAGATGGACCCCTGGCATAAATATATTTTTTATAGGCTCTCTCTGTGATTCCAATGTATAACCAAGGTGAGAACCACTGCTTTGGTTAGTTCACCTGTTCTTGGTTTTAAACTGACCCAGCATTTGCTTTCCTGCTTCACAGTGAACATCACCTGGTTTCAGCAAATAAATTAAGCTCAAGTTGTATTTCTCAAAGATTTCAGATAAATAGTAATCAGGCTATCTATCTAGCAATGTGTCTATTTATTGAGAAGGGGAATTATGTGATTATAATAATAATTTTGAAAAATATCCAGACCCAAATCGTTATTCCATCTTCTCCTCATTTAAGTAATTATTAAATTCATTCCTTTTCATGCATTATGGGCTGAATTGTGTCCTCATCTGAAATTCTTATTTGGAACTGCTAATTCCAGTTTCTCACAATGTGACTGTATTTGCAGATAGTCTTTAAAAAGGTGATTTAGGTTATGGAGAACCTGGGTGGTGCAGTCAGTTAGGCAGCCAACTCTTGGTTTCAGCTCAGGACATGATCTTAGGGTCATGATATTGAGCCCCATGTCAGGCTCTGGGCTCAGCCCAGAGTCTGCTTGGGTTTCTCTCTCCCTCTCCCCTGCTCACGCCCTCTCTCTCAAATAAATAAATCTTTTTAAAAGAGGTAATTTGGGTTAAATGAGATCTGTTTGTGGGCCCTAATTCAAGGTGGTTGGTGTCCTTATGAGAAGAGGTAATTAAAACACAGACTTGCATAGGGAAAGCCATGTGAAGGTACCAAAAGAAGACAGCCATCTGCAAGACAAGGAGAAAGACCTCAGAGTGAAACAAACTCTGCCAACACTTGATCTTGGAATTCTAGCCTCCAGAATTGTGAGAAAATAAATTTCTGTTTAAGCCACCTAGTCTGTAGCAATTTGTTATGGCAGTCCTAGCAAATTAACTCACCATACTTCTAAAATATATTCATATCCTAATTATACTAGTTGTATGCGTGCTTCTAATCCATTCTCCAAAAGGTAGTCAGGTCAGCTATCTAAAATACAACTATGACTATGCCATTCCTACTTAAACTCCTTAAGTGACCTATCTCCCAACCCATATATTGCTGGCTTGACTTTGAAATTTATTTTCTAGTACCAAATACTTCTAATTCTATATGCCTAGCATGTACTTGCTTTCCTCTACTCAATTTATCCTAAACCCATTCTATATAATTATCCCTACTATTTTTTTAAACTTATAAGTTTAAAGATTCATCTCAGGAGAACTGCATTGAACACCTCCAATCACTCTATAATGATCCTGGTTGAGTTAATATATTCACCATGATACTTAAATATCCTATGCACAAACAAGTGTTACATGTATTTCATTATATTAAAGTGATATGTTTATATATCTATCTTGACTTAAGGATTATAAAATTATCAAGGAGTCAACTATTTCTTATTTCTCTTTGTAGTTCCTAGGCAGGTCTAATGCAATGTTTGCAGTAAAATCACTTGATATTTGTTAAAGAAATGTTGCACTTCCTTGTGTGGGTCTATGTTCAATAAATAATGGCCCAGATTACCTGCATCCCAGACCCTTGACAGATAATTCAACCTCAAGATGACTGCGTTAAAATTCTCATTAAATTTTACTTGGAAAGTATATGCCCTTTATGGAGGATTGCTTCATAGGACAGTTTATTCTTTCTATTAGATCTTGAGTTCATCAGGTGAAAGAAGACTGTGCATGTATATTGCATGGTGTGTGAACCCTCTGAAATAGTCTGAAAAGTTCAGCAACCACTGTATTTGAGTTTGTGCTTTTAGTGAGAAGGTTCATAGTTTTTTCAACCAGTAGTCAGTTTCTTGACTCCAAAATTTTACAGGCTGTCAATTATATATTTGTAGGTCTTATATTTACATCAAGGCAAGCTGACAGTAACTAGTGATATAAACTACATTATCTTGAATCTTCCTGGAATACTTTGGTTTTTATCTTTCACTTTCACAGAGATTACAGTCTTCAAAGAAAACAAACATAACAAAACCAAACCACTGCAACACAATCCTTCTGAAAGCACTTTTTTGTGAGGGAGTTTTAGTGAGAATACTGCTCATTACATCAGTGCTTCCATGATGCTTCCCGTATGAAAAATGTCTTGCATACACTTCACTATTCAGTAAATATTTTTTTTCCTAGGGACCAGGTGCTTTGTTTTACACCAAAAATATGTAGATAAATAAGACCAGAAATATGTTGGTAAATATGGTCTGCTCTTTTGAAGCCAAAATTTTAGAGAAATGAAGGATGCAAAGAAGTAACAACATGTCTGAGGATGATACGCAAACATTTAAAGTAAGAAGAGATAATGACTGGACAATACTTTTTATTGGATATCAAAGACAAGATCACCAAGTAAATGACATTTAAACTGAGACCTGGGGGCGCCTGGGTGGCTCAGATGGTTAAGCGTCTGCCTTGGGCTCAGGTCATGATCCTAGGGTCCTGGGATCGAGTCCCGCATCGGGCTCCCTGCTAGGCGGGGAGCCTGCTTCTCCCTCTGCGTCTGCCTCTCTCTCTCTCTCTGTGACTCTCATGAATAAATAAATAAAACATTAAAAAAATAATAATAAACTGAGACCTGAATAGCCTGAAGGAGGCAGATGTATAAAAGTCAGAGAAAGATCATTATAACAGAGCTGCTAGTGAAAAGTCACTAAAATATGGAAAATAGTTTGGCATGTCCCAGAACCAGACAGAAGACCAGAATGTCAAGACCAGATAAAATCTTAGAGATGGATGGAGAGAGGATCAAGTGGGACACTATAGACCTGGTAGAGTTTGGAAGTTACTCCACATGAGATAAGAAACCAAGAGAGGATTTTCAACAGGAGGCATGGTAAGATCTGATTTCTAATTTTAATATAACTCAATTGTTTTTTTGTGTGTGAATAATCGATTTTATACAAGAATAGAAGAAAAGAGCACTGAGGAAGTTACTACCGACACATATCAACTTAGAGGTGATAGTGATTTGAAACTGAATGGTAGATGTAGAAATACAAGTAGTTTGATTCAAGATATATTTTATATGTAGTATCGATTGAGCTTGCTAATGAATAAAGATGTGATATGAGGTGAAGAAAGTAATCAGAGAAGATTCCTAGGTTTTGTCTAGGTATCTGGGCAATTGGTGATGCCATTTAATAAGATGTGAAAAACTAGCTAAGGAGTAGGTTTACTTGAAGTATAGATATCCAAGTGAAGATATAAAGCAACCATTTGTATATATGGATCTTGAACTTAGTAGCAACATGTAGATGGCATATAAACTAATAAACCTGATACTCTGTTTAGAAAAACATGTTCATAGAGAAAAAAGGGATGAGGTGAGGTCAAAATAAAAAAAGGAAGGATTAGCCAGGGACACTGGGATGGAGCAGAGAGTGAGGTAGGGGAGTGTGGTGTCACCAAAAACCCCTGCAAAATCCAAAAAACAGAGAAAACAATGATTTGAGAATGAGAAAGTGATCACCTGTAAAAGGCCAATAAAGAGAACCATCACAGGATTTTGAAATATAGAGGTCATGTGTCTTCTTCTCCTTAAGGAAAATGTTTTTAAAAAATGACATTTTTTCTCAGATCTGATGAAAGATTAGAAAAATATTCTTATACTGAGAGGAAGCAATTCCCTTGTAACTAAAACTGTTCACGCATACAGATGGTGTGTTGTAAAACACTTAGAGCTCATAAAAAAATAATAAAGTTAGTGCTAGTGAATCGAAGCAGCAACTTGATAAGTGGATTAATGAGAATAAAAAACTTGCTTTCTATCATAAAGGTCACGTTTTTTCTGTTCACTCATTCTCCCATTCATTGTAAAAGATAACACTCATGTTTTACTATTGAGACTATCTTTAAGCATTGAATACTTTACCTTCTAAGCTTATATTTATTTGTAAAATTAATAAACATTATTTTTAGAGCAACTTATGTACAGAGCAAAATTAGGTAAAAAAATTACAGGGAATTCCCATATATCACTGTTCCCACACATGCACAATCTCCCCATTATCAATATCCCACCATAGAGTATACAGTTGTTAACAATGAATGAACCTACAGTGGTACATTATTATTACCCATAGTCCATAATTTATGTTAGTATTCACTCTTGGTATTGTGTATTCTACAGGTATTCACAAATATATAATGATATACATCCATTCATACAGAATAGTTTCACTGTCCTAAAAAAATCTGTGCTCTGTCTATTCATCTCACCCTTGCCCCCTAACTCCTGGCAACCAATGATCTTTTAATTTTTTCCATAATTTCTAGAATGTCATGTAACTGGAACCATACAGTTGTAGTCTTTCCAGATTGGCTTCTTTCACTCTGCAATATGCATTTAAGTTTCTTCCACATCTTTTGATGGCTTGGTAGCTCATTTCTTTTTAGTGCTGAATCATATTCCATTGTTTGGATGTACTAAAGTTTATTTATTCATTCTCCTATTAAAGGACATCTTGACTATGTCCAAGTTTTGGCAGTTGTGAATAAAGCTGATACAAACATCTGGATGTAAGTTTTTGTTGTAGATATAAGTTTTCAATTCATTTGAGTAAATACCAAGGAATGTGATTTTGGGTATTTATATTTTTAAAATAGTTATTTGAGAAAATTTTATAGGATTAATTGTATTTATTCCTACCACTCAGCAAATATGCTGTGTTCACAAAAGATGTAATTTTTCATTTAAATTATTAATGACATTACCAATATTTGCAATTTTATTTTCTCTTCCTTTTTTCTCAAAAGTAATATAAAATGTAAAGCTGGTTTTATTTTATAACTCTAATTCACTACACCCGTTTTGCAGAAATTCAAAATTACATTGAATAAAAATGAAGATCCTTTAGACATTGTCAAAATCCAGAAGTAAATGGCGCCTTATGGCTTTATCTACTACTTTGGCAAAAGTACTCTTGACAAAATGGTGAGGATGGAATCCCAATTGGAGAGGGAAAAAGAGACCTGAGAAAGTATTGTCCTTAAATAACTCTGTTATTTATGTCCTTAAATAACTGTTATTATGTCCTTAAATAACTTCAAATATACATCAAATATATACATCAAATAACATCAAATATACAAATATACATACAAATATACATATTATGATGTTATTATGTCCTTAAATAACTCTGTCCTTAAATAACTTTAAAAAGAAAATTTGCTCTGAAAATGAAAAGGAAGTATTTAGAATGTAAATATTTTCCTTTTTTTCTTTCTTTTTTTTAGAGAAGAGATACTAGAAACCAGTATTTGTTTTTACAGCTACATGACAGGAAGAGCTTGTTTTTTTCATGAGATCTGACATAAACCTCTTTATTAACAATGCACAGTATGTAAAAAGACTATGTTTTTCTTTTTTCATTTTGACTACCAGAATAATCAAAGCCTAATTTGTGCCTCATATGGAGCAATTGTATGTGACATTATTTACCCCTTAATTGTGATAAAATTTCTAAGTCAAGACATTATTCTTAATTCATGTTATAATCTGATCTTCATTCATTTTAATTTATATTTTATCATTTTACAGTTTGTGTTTCTGTTATGTGCCATTCCACATATGTGAGAAACAAGACAGAGTATAAATAAACAAATACGTCTTGAAATGTGATCCTTTCTAACGTGTATTGAGGTAGCAATGTAGGGGTTAGCTAGAGGTCATTTCAGGGCCTGCTGATCTGGGCGTTGATCGCAATTTGTGTCTCTACTTTGTCACTGAAAGATGGTCTCACAACAGCGCCTTCTCAACCTTATATTCTGAAATATAACTAGGGGCTGAAAGAGTTGTCATTTCTTTCTCTCGCTGTTTCTATCCTGCTAGTCTTCTCCAATCTAAACACATAACAGGTTAGATGAAGGTTTAAAAATTTGTTTTACTGAGGGTCCATCTATATCTCAACCCAGCCTAGAATACATGAAGAACAGATAATTTTTCTCAAACTTGGTAGTTCCCTTTCATCAAAAACATGGCACAGATCTACCTCTTAAAAATAAGAGTAATTCATGTGGGTGCTTCTTCCCTCCAGTGTTCCTTTCTCTCCTTTTCCTTTCCTTTCAAGGGCAAATAAAACAATATAACTTCCTTAGTTTAACTTTCACTGTGACCCTTCAGAAAAAAAATAGATCTAGAATTACTGTGCTGACTCTTTCTTGGCCTTTCTTATATCCAAGATGTACAGAGTTAATAATTAATGGTATTATTTTAACAATCCAGTAAGGTGGATAGATACATAGGTATATAGATGAGTAGATAAATATCTCCACACATATCTCAACTAATCTGTATTTGGTACTACTTAAGCCAGTAGGTGGGGCCATTTAACACAAGCTAAACTATCTTTGTCATTTGAGCATTCCCATAGAAGTGTCTTTATCTAGCCCTCCAGAAAAATTAAACTCTTTGTGACATTCTTCTGCTTAAAATATTTCACTGTATACATTGCTTTTAGGATAAAGACAAACTCTTTTACCTTTTTTTTTTTTTTTTGACAAAGATACCCTTAAGCATCTTCATCCTGCTCATTCTTACTACTTTAACTCTTACTGCTAGATTTGTCACAAATGTTAGGTGATATCTATATTCAATTACTTTCTGGTCCTTTAAGGGATTATGCTCTATCACAACTCATGGAATTTGGAACATGCATTTAGTGTGGACTGCTAATTTCTTGTCCTTGAAATCTCAGCCAAAGTCTTGTCTTTATATAGGAAGCCTTCTCCTAGTGTACCTCCCCATGACTCCTCATCCTTGATCTGAATTAGGTAAACAACCTTTATGCATATCCCTATCACAACACTTAATACACTGAATTTTAAATCTTTTACTTGAAGTTATTTTCATTTCCATTATATTTTGAAGGATAAATCTGTGTTTGGTTTATAGCTGTATTTCACAATATCCAACATCCAGAAAATGAATAATAAATGGCTTGAAGAAAATGTATTGAGCTCAATATTCATTGAACTAAATACATGTATAGAACAGAGGTGAGTAGATTTAGTGGTTCATTCCAGACATACTGGTAAAGAAAACAGATGTATGACTTGGGAAAATAGTTCTTTCTAACCAATGCCTTCTCTCTCCCACAGGCTGAAATTATTTCCTTTGTCTATTGCTTACATAACTATCAATCTAAAAATTCTATTACTAATTCATTTAGGTAAAAGTAATACTCTCCTTCAACATTCAAATGTCCAGAGAATGATTAGGCTAAGTACTCATTCAATGCCTGTTTTCAATTGTTTTTACTCCTGTTGATTTTCTAATAATAAAGGATTAGCTAGCCTAAAACTGCTCAGTATTATGATGTAAACTGAAATCTATAGTAATTTCAAGAGGAAACACTAGAAAACTGTCTATGTGTTGCTGGGATTAAAATACATTTGGAGATATTAAATATTTAGTGTAAAAAATTGTACCAATTTTCTCACTGGCATATTTTTTCTACTTAATAAAATATGTACGATATAGATTTTTTCCTTGGGACAAAATAAAGTGAATTCTACCACAACAAATGTTATTAACACAACAAAATAACCTTTATAAAAACTGACCAAACTTGAAATATATTTATTTACCCTAAATTAACACTCATGAAAAAATAATTGCCACTAAGCTACTAACAATTCACTGAAATCAGCCACAGTGCAATGTGCCAGATTCATATTCCCACAACTCCAGCAAAATAGCTCTGTCAAGGATGCAAGTTTCACATTGCAATAGCCATTGGTCATATCTTAATCCTCATATTTTTTAAGTGGTCACTCATATTTGAACCAGAATTTTAGAGTGAACATGGGCAGGAGAAACGTGAATAAAAAAACAAAACAAAACAAAACAACAAAACAAAAAAGATTGTAAGGCTCATTTGTAGTAAGTAAGATGGTGACTCTGTGAACCTTCCAATTGGAAACTGAGGGGCTAAGGGGGCCAACATGTTGTCACGCTTTTAGTACCTACCTAATGTATTTCAAAAGGTTGTATAAGGTAGCCCTGCCTGGTAATCCTCGGTCCCTTCTATACGAAAACATACTGAAAAGTAGAGTGAATTTATCAAATTCATAGACCCCAGTGTAAAAAACTTCTACTTCTAAGACCTTTAGCTCAAACAACTCCAATAATGTTGAATCATCTACTCCAGCTTATACAGCGCTTAATTTTCATCCAGTGTGTCCACTTACACAATGAACTAATTAGTTGAAATATAATTCTATTTCTGTCAAAGGAAATGAAGAACAGAAATCAAGTTCCCTTTCTTAATATTTTAACTCAATTTTTTTCTACTTCCTGATTTGTGAACTATTCCTGGCTAGCAAAAATTTTAAAAGGAAAAGTCCTGTGATGGATTGGGCCTTCTGACCTTCAATCAGGCAGCTTTATTTTCAGATAAGTCTTCTTAAAATATCAGAATTGCTCTGAACAAGCATTTTGATTGAATATTTTATAATGTGTCACCAGTTCCTATATTAGGGTATAATTCTAACTCCTTTTTGAACTTGTTTAGTTTCCCCATATGTGGGTAAGACCTCTAGATTTTCAAATCTAAATGTCCTGTGATGAACAAGACAATGGGCAAAATTTCTTTGTGATGGTTATGCTATTAAAAATTTACAAATCTGTTTCAGGGAATCAGAAGCTGCAAGACTCCCTGTGAATGCTGTAGATTGAAAAGTTATCAAAATACAGTGTTTCTAAATGCTCTCTTCCCATTTTCCCTGAATAAACCCAAGCCAGACTTTCATCCCCACCATTCCAGTAAAATGGTTCTGTCAAGGAAGCAAGTGACTTTCACATTTTAATAGCCACTGGTTATTAAAATCTTAATCTTTATTTTGAGTGGCCACTCACATTTCAAGATTTCTAGACTCAAATGTCCAAATGTTTACTTTTATTGTCCTTTTTCATTGGAAACCTAATAGGGATTGTAAACTTAACCTATCTAAAACTTAAATTTTGAACTTTTCCTCCAAATCTTATCCTGCAGATATTCTCCCAAATCAGATAATGGGAACCCTATTCCTCTACTTCCTTTCATGTAAAAATTGTTGGAATCAATCTTCCTTGACCTCTTTTTCTCTCTTTTCCCAAGCATTCGCCAAAAACTTCTCTTGGCACTGTTTTCAAAAATATCCAGAATTTTTTCACTTCTTTCCTCCTCCAAGGTTATTCTGTGGTCCAAACCACCGATGTCCCTTACCAAGATTATTGTAAGAACCTTAAAAAGGTCTCCTACTTTTGTCACTGCCAAATTACTGCATGCCTTGCTATCTTACTTTGATCAGTTCTTTACTCAAAAGTTAATCTGATGGCAATCCCTTTGCTGGTAACTTTATTTAAAATTTAATCAAGGTACTCCTTATCTCACACACACGCACATGCACACACACACACACACTTTCTACCACTTTCACCTACATTAATTGTTCCCTGTAGCACTAATTAGTATCAATATGCAGAGGATAAGATGCATATCTGCCAGCAAAGAAAAAGGGGTAAGGCTCCAAACTCTATGTTAATTATAATAATAAATGTTGTCTGCTAGTGAATTTGGTGTTTGGGAAACAAATAAAATATCACTTTAGTTTATAGGTAATTGCACACATAGAACGACCCAACAGAGCCTCATCTGCCTGTAATCACATCTACATGACAAAAACCTTGATGACTTTGAGACTGAACTTCATATCGTAATGGGAAGAAACTCGTAGGGTTTCAGAAAAGACTGATCATATTTTACATGTGTAAGGAACATAAATAATTTGTAACCTGAGAGTGGACTGTACTCAATTAAAGATGACTAGAAATTCCTTGCCCTTTTCCTATTGAAATAAGGAGCCCATTTTTCTTCCCCCTGAAGCTGGCATTGCCCAATGATTTATTTTGACTAATAAAATAAGAAGTAACAATGTTTAAATTATGAGACAGGACCTTAAGAGTTCCATAAGCTTCTGTTTTTGCCATTTGAAATGCTCCTTTTTGGAACCCAAACACCGATACTGTGGGGAAGTCCAAGTATCTATATGCAAAGGCCAATGTGAAGAACTGAAGCTCCTGGCCTGCATGTCGACCTGAGGTCCTAGCTGGCAGTTAGCACCAACTACCAGTTGGTGAATAAGAACATTTTGGATTGTTCATCCATCCTAATACTTCAACTAACACCACATAGAACAAAAGGACTGCCAAGTCAACCACAGAAATATGAAACATAATAAATTGTTGCTGTCTCAAGCCACTTTTGGGGGATGAATATTTTATTAAATAGTAATAAACGACCAAAACCAACATTGCTTCAGGGACCCAGGCCTCCTTCTATATTTTTGTTCTGCTATCTTCTAGAAACATGGTGTCCTTTTGTAGATTCTCTATTTCCAGGTAGGAGGTGATAGAACAGAGAAATGGAAAATCACAAGGGAGATATTTTAGGAACCATACCTAAGTGTAGCATATCTCTTCTACCCATATTCCATTGGCCAGAAATTGATCACTAAGGCTGCATGCAACTCCTAAGAAACTCAGGGTTTTAGTCTAGCAGTGCACCTGAAGAAGAGAACAAATACTAGCACTTTCCACAATAAGCTAGAAATACAAAAACTGTACTACATTCTTTCCATAATATAGAAAGTGAGAGTGTTTGCAAAGTGTGATGGTATAAATTTTAAAGTAGGAAGATTAGGGAAAGGGTTATTAATTTGAAATAAATCTTTAGTAGAATGAATGGAAACTTACTTTGGCCAGTTTTCTGGAAGTTAGTTGTGATCATGGATCATAATTTGTAATGGCACTGATATGAAAAATTCTCTCAATCAATATTCTGCTTAAGTTATGGGAAATTTAGGAAACAATAAGATTGTGCCATTGATTAGAGTTTTGGGGGAAAAATGTCGGATACTCAAGGAACAAATGAGAGAATTGCATTGGCTAGAGTTGGTCAGTCATGTCTATAGGGGCAGGACCTGTCGTCAAAAAGATAACTGAGACAAGGGGCACAGAGATTAGTAACATGGAATAACAAAGTTATGAAACTCCCAGTGAGGTAAAACAACATATCCAATGTGATTAACAAAGTGAAAAAAATTCTGAGATAACTATTTGACGCCACAGAATTATTTTAGAAGTAGTAAAATTATAGATGATGGCAGGGTCTTCCAAGTATCCATATTATTAGGTGAGTGAATTGTGTTGAAGTGGAGTTCAGAGGAAGATTATATATATGAGAAAGTTATAAAACTATAAATTATTGTATAGATCATACTTATACATATTAAAATAATTCAAATTTATTCTAAGACTTGGGTGGGAATTTTTCTTACATACAGTATGTCAAATTTTGATAGAGGTAGGAAAGGGTGAGGATGAAAGTAGGTATTTTTAATGAGGTGAAATAGTGATGAAGAGATACATGATATGAGCTTCCAAAGGAGAAACTGTTTAGGTGGTTGAGTGAGGATCTAGAAATAATAGCGGAAAATCAGGGAATGTCTACCTAATAAAGAATTTCCACCTCCAAAGCCCGAAAATAAAGCAGTTGTGGAATTGTGAATTGTATGTGTATGTTTTTGTGTTGTTAGGGCTTTCTGAAAAAAAAAAAAAATTACTGAATATTGGGACTCAGAACTAAAAGAATTAGCCTTGGAGTGTAATTTATGACTGATTAACAGAAAGAGAACTCCAGACATTTACCTATCAGAAATATATTTTATATTTCAAGGAGTGGGAGTGCGGTGGGGCTGATACCCAGAACATATCTTCCCCCTGGAGAAATCTATTTACATTCTAAATTAAAGTAAGAACTCAGGATTTTTCCTTTGGAGCAAAGGTTTTTCTTCATTCTTTCAGGAGGGAAGAGGGAAGGACTATATAGAAGCAGATAACATTCATACTTGTGTTCTTCATCCGTAGTACAGACCCTTATATGTATAGGATAACATATAGCTCTCAGCATATTGCCCCAGGAATAAGAACCGAGGCAAAGGGGAGATGGTGCAAGTATTATTTAAGTATTAATAATTTGTCTGTCCAATACAAAACCCTCATGTGTGCATTCGGAATAATATTAACAACATAGATATTAAAAACCTAACAGAAGTGTAACAGAAGAATGCTAGGTTTTACTTATGACTTCTAGATGGGAGAACAATATGAAGCCAAAGATATATAAGAGATTAATTATGAAATTGGGACTCTGAAGTCAGTGAAAAATGTTTTGGATAAAGATAGAGGGAACACAAAAGAGTACGGGAGTGAGAATCTAAGGAAAAATAGGTGACCTTGGGCCGTAAAACGTAGATGGTTACTGAAAGTGCATCAGATAGGAGATGTCATCAAATAAGCTGGATTCAAATTCTCAACAGGAACATAAAGTTTCTGTGAAATGATCAATCATAGAAAACTGAATATTATTGAGAAATTGTTGCGCTCCTAAATATGTCTCATGTAGTTGCACAGACGAAGAGTTTAGACTCTCTCTGAGTCTTGACCTTTTGGTGAAATAAGCATCAATTTTTAGGGTGAAACAAGTCACAATTCGGCTTGCCTACATTTGGCTGTACTTCAAAGGAGATTCTAGCCAGACTTTATTATACTCTGAGAAAATGAAGGTCATGTTCAAGTCTGGATGACCAGGTTTTGCCATGGTGAAGAAGGGTGGGAGCAGTATCCCAGACAGAAACTTGATGGAGAAAGACATGTGTTGCTGTACCATGTACATAACTTAGAGAATAATTTTTATTGTACAGACAGTAAATCATTTCAGCAACCCATGAGTTATTTTCAGAAAATTATCTTTGTAGAGAGTGAGATTTTTTTAAAGATTTTATTTATTTCTTTGAGAGACAGAGAGCACAAACAGAGGGGAGGGGCAGCAGGAGATGGAGAAGCAAACTCCCTGCTGATCAGGGAGCCTGACTATGGGCTTGATCCCAGGACCCTGAAATCATGACTTGAGCCAAAGGCAGATACTTAGCTGAATGAGCCACCCAGGCATCCCAAGACTGAGATTTCTTTATGTGATTTTCACTTAAGCAAATGTCAATCCCTCTATTCTACCAATAATGTAAGTACATACTAATCTTAAATCAGAGAAAGCTAACGGTTTCCTCAACTTTGGCTCTGTCTGCATTATGATCATTGAACAACAGGGTGGATTCTCTAAAAATGAAAAAGGAACTACATTTTATTAAAAAAATAATTTCTAATTAATTCTAGAAGGCTGTCATAAGGATTAATGATCGAATTTGTTGAGGTGCTTATATCCATTTCTGATCCAATGTCAGTGCTATATCAGCATTTGTTGAATGAACACAATGTAAGAAGCCTTTTCTCTTTTATCCAAAACCCAAAGGAGTAGCTATTTAGTTCATATTCTGTGGTTTGGGAAGGAAATATTCCTGTGATTCAGTCTGGAATTCTGTTTTCTGAGGGCAACTTTGCATGCATGTGTGTGTGTGTGTGTGTGTGTGTGTGTTGTTTCGTTAGATTTGATTTTTTTCAAATAAATTATTCTAGATTTGTAGTTTTAACACCAAAATCTTGTGCTGTTATTCAAAATAATATGTCAGAAGATACATTCATATTTCTGGGATTCCTACTTGAATTCAATGGTCACAAACAATTAGAATCTATGATAAAGTTTTATTATTTAAATTATCTAGAATTTTATATCAGTACCCACCTACACTTATTTGAGAGGTTTACTCAAAATTAAAATTGGTCAGGGCGCCTGGGTGGCTTAGTTGGTTAAGCAACTGCCTTCGGCTCAGGTCATGATCCTGGAGTCCCAGGATCGAGTCCCGCATCGGGCTCCCTGCTCAGCAGGCAGTCTGCTTCTCCCTCTGACCCTCCACCTTCTCATGCTCTCTCTCTATTATTCTCTCTCTCTCAATAAATAAATAAAAATCTTTAAAAAAAAAAAATTAAAATTGGTCATACACATACTATTAATTCTGAAGAAACAAAGGGAATCTGTTAGAATGTTTTGCTTAATTAAATGCCGACATCAAAATTTAAACTAACTTTAGCTTTTGCCTGGTGAAGAGATGTAAAAACTAATTTTATTATTTAAAGTTAATAAATGTTTGTTGAGTTTTAAGTATGAGTTTTAAATGAAGTAACCAATGTTTCTTAGGTAAGAAAAAAGAGAAGCCTTAACAAAGTTTCTATGTCCTTCAAGAAAAAGCATAAAGTCAGTAAGAACCCCAATGAGTCGATTTTCAGTGTAGTGCACTGTGGTTTAGCTCCATAATTCTCATTATGTCTAATTGGCATCAGGCAGTTAAACTTGCTATTCTACACTAAAAATGAGGCAAGTACAATATCACGCTGTGCATATACTTCAAATATGTTTAATATCTTATTGCTATACTTAAGTTTTACTCACCAGGACAAGCTTCACTGAGGTTCCTGTCTTCTAAATCGAAAAAAGAAAATCACTTTGAACTTTCTACTTTGAAGAGTAAACGCCAGCAGAGGAAAACAGTCAGCCTGTGTGGACAAATGCCTTACTGTCCTCGCACACTAGCCACCCACATAAAAATGCTGTACTGCTTTTCTATTGCTGTGTAACAAATTATCACACACTTAACAGTTTAGCAATACACAATTATCTTGTTTTGCATGGGTTAGAAGTGCAGGCATGGCTCTGCCGCTTAGGGCCTCACAAGGCAAAAATTAAGGTGTCAGCAAGCTAAATTTATATCCAAAGGGTGACTGGGTTATGCCTCCAAGCTCCGTTTATTGGAACAGTTCACTTCCTTGTTGTATAACGAAGGGCCTGGCTTCACATGGGATTTGCAGAAAGCCACCCTGAGATCCTAAAGCCACACACTGCGCCCTGCCACACAGCAGTCTTACAGAGCCTGTCAAATCATTGCAATTTACATTTTTAAGGCCAGCAGGAGAATATTTCTCCAGTCTTCTAAGACAAAGTCTTCTAATAACAACATGTAATAAACCTAATAATGGAAGTGATCATCCTATCACATTTACTACCCTCTACTGGCTAGAATCAAACTTCAGATTCCACGACACTCAAGGGGAAAGGATTCTACAAGGGTTATCCAATGATTTTTTGGGGTTCACTTTATGGAATGTCTGACAAATTGCTATATCTGCTCAAATCAATCCATGGTTATGTGTTTCTTCACTCTATATCAAATGACACATCATGTCATTTAAATTTTCCATTTTTCATTTCTTTCCTTGAATTTGTTCTTTTTTCATAATTTTCATTTTTTTCCCTATGGCTTTTAATCTTCTTTTATTGCCATAGGTATGTGAATTATGTCTCACTGAGGCCAAAAAAAAAAAACTGTTAGAAGAAATGAATTCAGTAAACTTGCAGGATGCAAAATTAACATACAGAAATCTGTTGCATTTCTATACACTAATAACAAAGTAGCAGAAAGGGAAACTAACAGAGCAATTCCACTTATAACTGCAGCAAAAAGAAGGAAATACTAGGAATAAACTTAACCAAGGGGAGGTAAGATTTGTACTCTGAATACAATAAAACATTGATGAAAGATATTGAAGATGACAACATGAACAAATGGAAATAAACACCATGGTTATGGACTGGAAGAATTAATATAGTCAAAATGTCCATTCTACCCAAAGCAATCCACAGATTCAATGCAATCCTTACCAAAATACCAACAGCATTTTTTATAGAAGTAGAACAAATAATACTAAAATTTGTATGGAGCCACAAAAGACCACAAACAAACAAAGTAATCTTAAAAAGGAACAAAGCTTGGAGATATCATAATCCCAGATTTCAAGTTATGTTACAAAGCTATAGGAATCAAAACAGTATGTTATTGAAACAAAATATACACATAGATCAATAGAACAGGATAGAGATCCCAAAAATAAACCCAAGCTTATATGGTCAGTAAATCTATGACAAAGAAGGCAAGAATATACAATGGGGGAAAAACAGTCTCTTAAACAAATGGTACTGGGAAAACTGGACAGCTACATGCAAAAGAATGAAAGTGGACCATTTTCTTACACTGTACACAAAAATAAACTCAACATGGATTAAAAACCTATATGTGAGACATGAAATTAAAAAACTCCTAGAAGAATGGGACGCCTGGGTGGCTCAGTCAATTAAGCATCTGCCTTCAGCTCAGGTCATGATCCCAGGGTCCTGGGATTGAGTCCTGCCTCGGGGCTCCTTGCTCAGTGGGAAGCCTGCTTCTCCCTCTGCTTGCTGCTCCCCCTGCTTGTGCGCTCTCGCTTTCTCTCTCTGACAAATAAATAAAAGTCTTAAAAAAAAAAAAAAAAACACCCTAAACTCCCAGAAGAAAATTTAGGCAGTAATCTTTTGGACATTAGCCTTAGCAACATTTTTCTAGGTATGTCTCTTCAGGAAAGGGAAATAAAACCAAAATAAACTATTGGGACAACACTGAAACAGAAAGCTTTTGTACAGTGAGTTAAGGAAATGATCAACAAAACAAAAAGGCAACCAACTGCATGGGAAAAGATATTCATAAATAATATATCTAATAAGGGGTTAATACCCAAAATACATAAAGAACTTACATAACTCAACACCAAAAAACCCCATAAATAATTAAAAATTGGGAGAGGACCCAAGTAGACATTTTTCTAAAGAAGACACACAGACGGCCAACGGGCACATGAAAAAATGCTCAACATCACTAATCATCAGGAAAATGCAAATTAAAATGACAATGAGATATTACCATACACCCATCAGAATGGCTAGTATTGAAAAGACAAGAAATAACAAGAATTGGTGAGGATGTGGAATAAAAGAACCCACATGCACTCTTGGTAGGAGTGTAAATTGGTGCAGCCACTGTGGAAAACAGTATGAAGTTTCCTCAAAAAACTAAACATAGAAGTACTATATGATCCAGTAATTTCACTGCTGGTATTTACTCAAACACTAATTCTAAAAGATACATGCACCCTTATGTTTACTGCAGCATTATTTACAATAGCCAAGATAAGGAAGCAACCCTAGTGTCCATCCATGGATGAATGCATAAAAAAAGAGATGGTATACACACACAGACACATACACACCCAGGAATATTACTCAGCCGTAAAAAAAGAATGAGATCTTACCATTTGAGACAACATGGATAGACCTTGAGGGCATTCTGCTAAGTAAAATAATTCAGACAGAGAAAGACATATACCATATGATTTCACCCATAAGTGGAATTAAAAATAAAAAAAACAAAAACAAATGAACAAACAAAAATAGCAGAAACAGACACATAAACACAGAGAATAAATTGGTAGTTTCCAGAGGGGAGGGGGTGGAGAAACGGGCATATTGGATGAAGGGGAGTGGGAGGTACAGGCTTCTGGTTATGGAATGGATAAGTCATTGGGTAAAAGGGACAGCATAGAGAATATAGTCTATGGTACTGTAATAGTGTTGTATGATGTAAGATTGTAGCTACACTGTGGTGAGCATAGCATAACATAGAGACTTGTTGAATCACTATGTTGTACACCTGAAATTAACGTAATATTATATCTCAACTGTACTCTATACTTCAATAAAAGTTATACACACACACCCCTAAAGCTGAGTTTTTTATCTACCTGAAATTCTAAAATTTCCTAAATATTTTTCTTCCTCTTACCATCTGTTCTATTATATACATACATATACCTTCTGCTGTTAGAAGTCTGTGTATTTTCTTTCACACATTTCTCTCTCTCATCATCTAGAGCAAATTCCCCATTAAATTGTGTTCAGCTTCCAAAATGTATCTCTAATCTACCTACTCTATTTTTGTTTCTATAAACCTATTCCAATCTACCATCATCTCTTGGTGAAATTACTACAGGAAACTTCTTATCACTTACACTGCTACCACTCTAATTTGCTTTCAATTCAATCTCAGAATATCTAAAATTAACTTAAAAAACACAAATTATATTATTTCCTCCTTCTACTTAAAATTTATAACATCAACAAATGGTGTTGAGAAAACTGGATATCCACATTCCAAAGAATGAAGATAGACCCTTATCTTACACCATATAAAAAATGAACTCCAAATGAACCAAAGACCTAAATGTAAGAGCTAAAACTATCAACGAGTTATGTGTACTAGTTACAAACAAAATTTTGATGGACAATTTATTTTTTGATAACTGTCTAGTTCTCTGTGGTGTCAATGAGACTGGATATATTTCACATAGCTGCTAATCCTTCAGGAAAGATACCAGGATAACAAAGCATGTGGAGGAGAGCCAAGAGGAATTTAAGGAAGGTAAGCAAGAGCAAAACATGGTGGCATGTAAAATGTGCGAAAATAAATTTTATTGTTACAAGTGTTCTGTGGAGAGAAAGTCAACAGTGTGACTGACAACTTTTTGCTAGTGCCTTAGATGGATCAAAAGTCCAAGTATTCATTTACACAGAGGGTTCATTGAAAAGAATTTGAGGGGCACCTGAGTGCCTCAGTTGGCTTAGCATCGACTCTTAGTTTTGGCTCAGGTCATGACCTCAGGGTCAGGAGAGGGAGCCCTTCATAGGCTCTGTGCAGGGTGTGGAGCCTGCTTAAGATTCTTTCTCTTCCCCTCTTTCTGCCCCCACAATCCCTGCTGACATGCATGCTCTCTCTCTCAAAAAAAAAAAAAAAAAAAGAAGAAGAAGAAGAAGAAAAGAATTTGATCTGATTCAGAATAGAGGAAGAAAGAAAGAAAGAAAATATGCAGAGAGAGAGAAAGAGAGAGAAACAGAGCGAAGAGAGGGATTGGAAGAGGAAGTTATTATATCGCTGCGTTTGAAGATGTAAGAAGATACCATGAACCAAGGAATGCAGACAGCCTCTATAAATGAAGAGAACCAAGGAAATGGATTCCCCTAGTGCCTCCAGAAGGAATCATGCCTATTATCATGAGGACCTCAGCTTAGTCAGATGAATTGGAACTTCTGACCTCCAGAAATGTAAAAATATAGTTGCACCGGTTTAATCCACTAAATATGTGGTAATTTGTTACAGCAATAATAGGAATCTAATATAGGCACATATATAAACATGCATATATTGAAAATATATTTCACTTATGAACAAAACATTTTCTTACTTATCATTTGGGTACTTTTCTAAGGAAAAAAACTGATTCTGAGTTTCATGCTCCACAAAATAGTGAAAAATCAGTACAAAACTGTGTCTTATTTGATTGTTCAAAACTTATTATTTCTCCTATAATTCTAAATATCTCAGAAGTTAAGTTTTTGCCACATGTATACTTATATGCATACCCTTGCCAATTATGTTATATATTTATTGACACTCTTTTTCAAATAAATTGAAAAAAATATTTTAAAATTTTTAAGACAAACAAATGATAAGATGGTAAAATAAGACTTCTTAATGCTCAGATATGTATTGGAATATATAAAGGAAATGAATTTATTACAGAAGCATACTCTAATTATTAAAATTTATACTGTAAATACAAATAATTTTCCCAGTTAATAATTTTCCCACTTAAAAAAGTGATAAAGTTAAAAAATATACAAGATGGCATTAATTTTTTTTTTAATTTAAAGAAAACTAGTTAGTAAAGAAAAAAACTGCAAAGTATCTAATCATAATGCATGTAATTATCCTAATCATAATAATGTGGATCAAAACTTTCATGATAATGTTAAATTTTGCTCTAGCTAATCACAACAAAAAGCCACACCATTTTGACAGGATATGAATGCTAGCTGATCTTGAAAATATACTAGATTTGAATATTGGAACCCTTCTGCACAACAGAAATATACAACCATAATCATAATTTAAAGCATGACATAAAATCTGAAAAATGTTCCTCATCACTTTAAGCTTTCAGTTGGTTGGACAATGGATCACTTTAAGCTTTCAGTTGGTGGGACAATGGATTTTATCTGTTTTAAATCTCTTCAGATTTAGTAACTTCTGGAAGAAATGCTTTCTGTTGTACTATGTGCTGGAAGAATATGTATAAAATATGCAATTTTTTTACATCTAGGTATAATATAGTTATGAAACATAGATAATGGGAAACTAGTATAAGAAGAAATGAACTGACACATTTGTTTTAAGTACAAACATGAGGCTTTCTTATCAAAGTTTCAGCTACAAATATAATTCATTATTTTCAACATATAGCTTAACTTTCATTTCTATTAGAGTCAACACAACTAACTTGACAATTTGGAGTTTTCTTCAAATCAGAGTATTGTTGGAATTGTCAATTATGGCTTATTTAGTTGTATAATTGTTGAAATAGTTACCAGTTAATGTGATTTTTATGAAGATTATCAACTTATCAGAATTTGTGATAGATTTGTTTGGATTTAGGGGAGGTAATAGATCATATAAGTTAACATATCCTACTTACTGCTCTAAATGGTGCATTTTTACTTAAAAGTTATTTAACAATCTTATTATGGCAATGTTGATTTTTAAGGCCTTTCATCATGACCAAGTTATATCAAATGCAGTATTATAGTGATTAAATGTTCTGTAATCTATCACTTTTAAAATATTCAATATTTTTTCTCTAAATAATAGAATCCTGTTATATGGTAGATAATTAGGTTGTCTTGAAAAAGATTTCAGTATTTAACACGTGGACTTACTTTAGCAATCACATATAATGAATATATAATATGTTATAAAAGTAGGTAATATGTGATCTTTATGTTTAGATGATGTTATATAAGAAATATATTTAATGAATGAGTTCAAAGAGTAATTTTATTTAATTAGAATTTCATTGTTAATTTATTCTGTTTTTTCTTTCATAACAGATTCATTATTGTTTCTGCCAATTATGGTAGGCTTTGGCATTTAGTTACATAATTTAGCCACAGAAATTCCAATTACTCCAAACAATTTTTCAAATTTGCTCATGGCCAGAAATAAGTTTATTAAAACTCACCAAACATTTTTAGAAAAAAGGAAATTGAATTTTTCAATCAAGAGACATAAAATTAATAATACTTAAATGTTCGATTATTGATATTACAAGACATATTGTCATCTAAACATTTACATACATATATTTCCCAGAACACGATAAATTAAGTCCCCAACTTACCTGTACATTTTATAAGTTTTAGGGAAATACTGTAAATACACAATCTTGATTGTTTCTACAGAGAATAATTATACATAGCCCTGAAGTTCTTGCAAGAGTAAATATTAAATAGGAAAATACATAAACATTACTATGAGTAAATAACTCTAGGCATCCTAAGCAATTATAGTAAACAGAAAAACTAAAAACTGCTAATTTCAAGAGTCATGCACCTGTTATTTAAGCATGCCTTTGGCTTTAAACTACTAGACAAGCTGGGGTTTATCACATGCAAGAGGGATCAAGAATTTAATCTTCACTATAGGATTTAAAACATTTTCTAGGGAAAACATGAACTTTAAAAATGTATCACACTGCATGAACTGCCCACGAGTGGTTTTCTTAAATTACATGAACACCCACGCGTTGAAAGCAGATATAAAAAGTCTGCTATTCTCAAATACTCCTGACTTTAAATCATTTTTTTTTTTTAGTACTGTATAACCTTTGCATGGACAGGCCATTAAACTCCACCAAAATTATTATAAGAAATAGATTAGCTTAGAAATTTTAAAGCAGTGCCTCTAGGAGAAAAACACACACATTATAACTAAGGAAGACTGAAACCATTGTGTAACCAATATTTTAGCTTTAGAACAATAAAATGTATTATTTTTCAAATAGCATGGCAATTAATTCAGAAAATAAAATGAAAATTATTTGACCAAAATATTTGATCAAAATAATTTGACCAAAATATTCTATGATGCTTTTGCTAAAATAGAGAAATACAAAATTCAAGTTTTTCTTAAATTATGCTTTTTTCATTCTTTCAATCACATTCCACAGACTCACATGTTTGCATTCCAAAACTTCTACTGAAGTAAAAAGAGGTTTATTTATGTATATGGTGGTTCATTTCTTTCTTGACTGCACTAGCAACTTAGGACTTGTGGATGGAAATCATTCTATTGTGTTGGAATTTCTGATATAAATTTGTCCATGATTCCATAACGAATGTAAATGGTTTCTAGGTTTTTTAGGGTTTTTTTACATTTGTGTATGTCTGCATTTATAATAAATTGGAAATTTACTATTCCATAGTTTATGTAACCAATACATTTCTAGTAAAAATAAAAAGTGGATAATTTTAAAGTGGAGAATATGAATAAAGTGAGTAAGATAATACATGCAAAAAATCACTGATATCTAAATAAATATATGTACAAATAATTTAATTTTACAAAGCAGAACTTATTTCAGAGCTCTTAGATCACTAAAGACAAAAATGAAGGAACAGGACTTAATTTTTCTGGAAGAAACAGAGAACATGATCAACCTGATGAGGGGACTAACACCTGATCTCTGTGGTCAGGAAATATTTAGCATATTAGCTTCTTTCATTTTCCTTACCTATAAAATTAAGGTATGAGACTAAAAAGAAGTTTTCCAGATTTGTGTCCACCAATGGACTAATAGATATTACCTTCAAAAAGTGTTCAATGCTCAAATAAATTTTATGAATAATTGGATTAAATCAAGTTAAACATGTTTCTTTACAATGTTTTCCTAAACACTAATTGCACTATGAATAAGGTTGCTTGATTTAGCAAATAAAATACAGAATATTCAGTTATATTTGAATTTCATGTAAACAATGAATAATTATGTGTCCTATAGTAAGCATGTCCTACACGACATCTGGGACATTCTTATGCTAAAAACTTATTTGTTATTTATCTGAAATTCAAATTTAATTGGACATATTTTATCTGGGGACCCTAATATGAATATCCAAATTTAACTGGGCAACCTTATTTTATCTGGCAACCTTATCCGTGAATACCCACTGAAGGGATAAAGCTTTCTTCAATCAGAAGACCGATTTTGCAGAATATTTGATAAGGTTGAGTTCCAGAGCACAGCTAGTTTGGAAACAGCTCTAATCATCATTAACTCTAGTCAGTTGAAAATAAAATTGAATGGAAGTTAATTCAAGGAAAGAGCAAATAATATTGACAGCTAATATTTATGCAGTACTTACTCAGGAGAAGAACCATACATGAATTTTTTCATTAACTCCATGTGACAACGTTATAATTTTTTTTTTTTTTTTGAGAGAGAGAGAGAGAGATGGGGGAGGGGCAGAGGAAGAGGGATAGAGAATCTTAAGCAGGCTCTATGCCCAGCATGGAGCCCAACGTGGGGATCAATCTCACAATACTGAGATCATGACCTGAGCCAAAATCAAGAGTCGGATGTTTAACCCACTGAACCACGCAGGCACCCCAATTGTTGTAACTCTTATTTTTCCAATGGGAACTTTGGGGCTGCAGGATGCTATCTAAATGTCTCAAACTTTACAATTTATAAGTGGTGGAGCTCATATTTGAACAATAGCTGTTTTTGATGGAGTTCTACCACTATGAGAGCTTAACCACTGCCACAAACTTCCTCTTCATGTATATTTCAATAATTATAATATTTTTTAATTCAACTAAGTAGAATATATTTTATGTGGAGAATTATTTCTGCTTTGATTTTATTTTTGAGGGGTTTTTTGTTACTTTTTTTCAGTACAGAAAACTTATAAGGATCCGATTACCACATAATTGTGTTTTGTTAGCAAATCTTGGCAGCAATAATCCCATGACTTACAAAGATAACATTAGGAAGCTTTAGGGAAATAACCAGTTCATCTCTTCTCTAACTTGATGGGAAAAAACAAACTTCCAAGCCATCCTAAAATGGAGTTCCTTTCAAAAATTAAGCAATCTTTACATTTAAAGTACTTTATATGGATATTTATTTAAAGTTGTAAAATACAGAGGCAACAGAATGGGTTATATAAAAACTATTTATGTATGTTCCTTGTGAAGTAAAGTTGATGTTGAACTGCCAGACTGGAATACATGAATTGGAAGTTGGGAGGGCTTTAATTCTAATTTCTTGACCTTTCTTTTATGGTAACAGGGATATATGGCATATTATTATACATATTTTTCTTTGCAAAAAGAAATTGTAAATATATCTTCTAAATTTGTCATCTGTTAGTCATTTCAAACTGCTTTACAGGAAGGACGGAAATAGAGTTGAGTTGTTGTACCCTTGAATTCTGAATGACTAGGTGTGGGTCATCACTTACCAGATGCAACTGGGGTCTTAAAGGCATTGCTACAGACACTTCATAGGTATGGGGATACAATGGCAGATGTGACAGGCATAATAAGAAAGTCTGCAGGCTACTTTTTAAATTACAAGACATGAGAAGCCAGAAATTGTTAGCATTACTGAAATAGGACTTTTTATAGCTGGATTGTCCTTTAGCCTGCATACACTGTGCATCCGTGGTTGAATTAACATTGCTATCTAGTCATTGCAGAGAATTTGAATTCATATAAATTCAAAAATTGTGAAAAACTTACCAGACTAATTTTCTCCCTTAATGATATTCAGGAACTAAAAAGAGAAGTAGACTATAATAATGCTGGTAATTTTTTGTCACACATTTCCTGTTACAGAATTTCTTGTAGAAACAAGGTTGGTATTTTATTCAAGAAAGTAAATAAAAATTAAATAATGTATGCTTTTCTAATGGTATAATTTACATGGAATTATTATGAAATGCCAGGAGTAGATCAAGTGAAATGCTCTGCTTAATAAAGAAATAAAACTTAGATAAATGGATGGTTTTAGATTTTTTAAATGCCTTTAAACTACAGAGCACAAGTATGGTTTAAAGTAACCGTAAGGAGAACCTAGGTGGCTCAATCAGTTAAGCTTCTGACTCTTGATTTTGGCTCAGGTCATGATCTCTGCATCATGAGATGCATTGGGCTCCACACTCAGCAGGGAGTCTGCTTGATATTCTTTCTCCCTCTGCCCCTCCACTGGCTCGCTTGAGCTCTCTCTCTAAAATAGATAAATAAATCTTAAAAAAAATGTAACCATAAATTCACACAGATTAACAGTATATTAATAATCCAAATGGACATTATATTCACAACTAACTTGGGTACAGGATAGTTAAATGATTTGACACTACTACTACATGAATATCATATAAGTAACAGACTATGTCCATCTAAGCAAGCAGGTATATAAGTATTTTTAATAAGTAGCAAGCCTAAATAAGTCACCTGCAATCCTTCCTGTGATTCTAGATCCCATTCCTAACAAGAACACATATTTCTTAAATTATTTTACTATTTGCCTTTCTCTTGATAATATGAATAATCATGATAACAATATACAAATAACTACATTATGGTGGTATTTTATTTGCATTTTCCCCCCATGGAGTGTTTGGAGGGTAGTTTGAGAAAATTGTGAGTGATTGAAAGAAGATATGAGCACAGTAAAATTTGACCTAGAAAACTGACATGTCTAGTTGATTCACATATCACAACAGAAACACTGAAAAGAATCATATTATTGGGGTGAGCTTATATCAAATTATAACAGAAGAAAATATGCACAAAAAAGTGTCCCGATTGTTTTTCAACATAATGTGGAATCAAAGAAATAAATCATAGTTTTGGGAAATGTCCTGTCTATAGAGGATGGACCAGTTATATCATTTTATTCCTGTTTATATCATTTAATTTTAGCTCTATTTCTACAATTAATAGAAAACTCTTTACAATAGCATAAATAAGTTATGAGTTTATTTATCCATTTATCCATGTTGTAACTCCAGCGTTGGGTCTCAGTTCCAGGCAGGATAAAGGGTAAAGGAGAAAAGAAAGGGAAAGGTGTTCTCTCCTCATAAAAATGTTATCTTTTATTATTTATTATTATTTATTTATTTTTTAAAGATTTTATTTATTTATTTGACAGAGAGAGACACAGTGAGAGAGGGAACACAAGCAGGGGGAGTGGGAGAGGGAGAAGCAGGTTTCCCGCGGAGCAGGGAGCCCGATGCGGGGCTCGATCCCAGGATCCCAGGATCATGACCCGAGCCAAAGGCAGACGCCCAACGACTGAGCCACCCAGGCACCCCTTATTTTTATTTTTTTAAAGAATGCTCTACCCAAGCATTTTCACCTTTTCTTCACCAGCTAGATCTCTTTTACATGATCACCATATTAGCAAGGAATATGAGAAGGCAGATATATGAGCTTTCTAGCCATAATGGTAAAAACTCAAAAAAAAAAAAAAAAAAAAAAAGGAAGGAAAAAGGTTGTGAATGGCTTTAAAGTAACAAATTGATACTGTCTTCCAAAGAGATATTGTCAGAAATATATTAAACTTGTCTTGTTCTGTCACTACTGCCATTTAATATCATTTAAAGGTAAGCACTGACTACAGATTTCCTATTTCTCATTTGAAACGGAATAATAGGAGAGAAATGTATCAAGGATTTGTTCTTTTTTGTTTCTACATTTTCAGAGCCATTACTGTTATATTCTCCCGTAGATGAGAAGAGAGAGAATAGCTCTTAGCTAAAATGATTAAAATGATGGTAACTTAAGGAAACTGCGGTGTGTGTGTGTGTGTGTGTGTGTGTGTGTGTGTGTGTGTGTATACTTACGGAATTTAACATTATTTTTCCTGAAAAAAAATGTCTAGTCAACGAATATTTATTCTGAGATGAAATTTGCTAATGACTGCTTATACAATTTGTACATCTTACTATTAGTTTCCAGTTAAAAGTGGTTGCACATAGAATCCTGGATTTGTATTAAAAATATTAAAGTTTCATCATTCAAGTGAGTCTGCATTGAGTTTTTATTTTTTTACAGTTTCGTTACATAAGAAATCAAATACTCCTTTTCAAGTAGTTGGAATTTCTTGAACTTGGCTTTATAATTTATAGATGAAAGAGAATTCTTTGCCTATTCCTCTATTTGATTTTTTGGGGAGAAAATGTGTTTGCTTAAAGACTCTGGGCTATATTGCATCCTTAATGAAATCAATAGTTTTGTGCAGAGATCCAGAATGGGTGAGAGCCTTACCTACATATTTAAGTTGTGAACATTTTCTTCTGCACAGACCTGGGATCACTGTAGCTACCTGGTATGTAAAAGATCTCCATGCAAGTTCTGAAACATGATTATTTTTCATCATGCTGAGACATTTCCTGAATATTAGCAGAAATAACTCATTCACTCACTTGTAATAGAAATGTCAAGGTAAGTATTGTCAAGAAAAAGGGTGCTATTAGCATTAGCATGTTCCAATTGCTCTGAAACGGCCTCTCAAAATATGTGCATATTGCAAAAAAAAAAAAAAAAAGGCAAACATCTTCATTATGCTTTACAGATTTGGAATTAATGTTAACTCAAGACTGAATTCAATTAGAAATATCCAGCATTCATCTTTTCATCACATTTATTTAAAGGTTACACATACTATATTTGATGGTTCTATAGGTTGTATCTGAATCTTTTTTAGACAAAAAATTTATACATGTTCAATTAGAGAGTAAATAAAGTTTTTCTCCCAGATTAAGAGTGATAAAATTATTGCTCATTTATATCTGGAAAACCAATCACTAAAGACTGTGTGTGTGTGTGGGGGGGGTTAATGCACCTTGATTATATTAAGATTTATTTAAAAAAAATAAAGCCCTCCTATTTTTATTTCTCAGCAGGTAGAGAGAACTCTAGAGATAAAGATGAACAAACAATAATTGATATTTTCAGACAAAGCTATAAGGAAACTTGAAGATCTCTGTTAAGAGTAGTTTGATATCTGACTGGCCATAAGTTAGAGAGACTTCAAAATGATTTGAAGTTTAATTTCATTTTAGATCCCAATTCAAAAGACAGTAGTTGATTGCTTCAGAAACTGAGCAAATAGACATTACCTCCTCTCTGAAACCTTTGCTAGTATTGCAACCCTTTTTGACTTAAGTATTTCAACCTAACTACTGCCTTTATCATATCTACCACATATCTTTTTAATAAAATAAGCAGGACTTAACTGTAACTAGCTCTCTTCTAAGAATACTGCTTTCTTCTGTTGCTAGAAGTCATAGGGCTGGGTGTGTGGATGGGTCAGGTTACAAGCCAGGGCTTTAAGACTTGTTTTCATAGATGGATACCAGCATAATCTCTTACTCTTGTTTCAGCTTTTTGGAACATACAAACAAATTCTACTTTTAAGCTTATGTCATTTGACTATATCATCATTCACTTATGATTTCATGTTATCATGTACAGTTTTCTGGGTTATTTTTTTGTATTTGTTCAACAGTTTATGTATCAAATATGAACTAAACTGTCTTCACTTCTGTCCCTTACAAATACATTAGCGCTCATTCTTCTTTCTACTCTTAGTGAGATGTATATCCACCTAGCCAAACTATTCATCTGCCCCAGGACTCTTGCTTGACCTTCAGGACAACTTAAGTGTCACCTTCCCTGTGAAGCCAAATCTTACTACATCAGACTTAAATTGGTGTTCTTTTAATTGTTTTAATTCTTTGTATTTTCATCTCTCTTGGTGCTCTCCTCTATCATTGTATTTATCACTCTACATTGTAATATTATTATTTTCCTAGCATCTTTAATATACCTTGTACACTTAAGAGGCAGGAGTGAGTCTTATTCAACCATTTTCCCTCAAATGCAGCAAAGAATATATTTAGCAAATTCTTGTACAATGGTAGAGAAAAATAAACCAATGGATGTTCCAATTAATTAATTACTCTTCTCATTTACTGGTAAAATGATAATATTTAAACTCTAATAAAATGCACAAATATAAGATGCACATCTAAAAAGAAATTATTTATCTTAAAAATTTCCCATTTGCAAAACCAAGTATAAAATTTACAAAACCATACAGAAACTCTAAAAATTAACAATTTACAAAACCATATAGAAACTCTAAAAATTAACCAAATTGGTCAGAATGGGTCATATTCATCCATACAAGATCTCTAAGAGGGCTACTGACTGAAATTTTATTGGAAAGTCTCAACAACTTGTCTATATCATCATCCTCAAAATCCAAATATATTATAATATACCTACTCTCCTTTTTAAGGAAAATATGAATTAACAAATAGAGAATATAAATTGTACTTATCTATTGATATTTGAGCCTCAAATGTTAACAGAGTCAGCATCCATTGCCTAAACTTTCAATTTCTCTACTGCAAAAATGAGCATATTGTTTCTTGTCACTAATTTTCCACATGTATTATAAAGTTAACATGCATCAAAAGAAAATCTTCCCTATAGTTTTAAAGGTGTAAAATTTATTCATGCCTGAGTTATAAATAAGAATAAATAAGTAAATTAGAAAAAAAAACCTTGCAAATTGACACAAATAATAAACTATAAACTTGATAGTGGGCATGAGGGGGATGCTTACCTGTTAGTTTCCATTATAAAAAACCCAATTTTATAGTAACACAGTGTGTGGAACAACAGCAGTTACTATTTATCAGTGAACTGGGTTACATGGCACCATAGAGGGTTACATAGCATTACAAAATTTGGATACTTACACTAAGTATAAATTAGCAAGGATTATTAATTATAAAAGACATAAAAGTATTAGCAAAATGTTAGACAGATATAAAATTACTCCTCTTGGAAGATATGGGAAACACTTTGTATCACCTTTTTTTTTAAGTAGAAACAACTCTTTCGCCAGAGTAAATAAAACTGGGAATATAATGAAGAGAGAGTGAGGATACTTTATTGGCTCATGTAACTAAACTGTAGGAAAGACAACGCAGTAGCTGAGATCCAAAAACATCACAGTCCAGGACCTTAATTACTGACATTTATACCATTTTTGACTATTCAGCATCTTTTTGCTGTTTGTTATTCTTTCAAACCATCTTTCACCATATGAGTATAAACATGTGATAACACAGCTCAGCCATATTACATCGTGCAACTTCACCCCAAAAAGGTACTGGATCCTTCTTTTCCTTTTTGATTCAAAATTAATAAATATTGGCTTAGCTTACAAACAATGGGATTTTTTTTTTAAAGATTCTATTTATTTATTTGACAGAGAGAGACACAGCGAGAGAGGGAACACAAGCAGGGGGAGTGGGAGAGGGAGAAGCAGACTTCCTGCTGAGCAGGGAGCCCAATGTGGGGCTCGATCCCAGGACCCTGAGATCATGACCTGAACCGAAGGCAGACGCTTAACGACTGAGCCACCCAGGCGCCCCAACAATGAGATTTCTACACAGGGTTGGAAGAAGGAATCTCTGGGATCCTGACATACATTTTCATCTCTTAGTGTTGGTAAGAATGTTTAGCCACCATCAACTCATGTGAAGAGAAGCACTAGATTTTATATGAATAGAGAGAACATATTATTAGCAATCAACCTGCTCATTCAATCATTGCATCAATTTCCTCATACATGACATCAGCACAATAAAAATGTAACATTACTAGGGCTAATTGCCATTATAGAAGGGGAGTGCTTATCAGAATGCTTGTGATATAATTAGAACTCAAAATATAAATACAGTACTGCCATTGTTATCATTAATTTATATCATGAAAGGGCACAGGGAAAAGCAATAAAATTGAGAAGAGATTTCATATAGGCAATAATGCTTGAATTGTTTTTTAAGGGGCAGGAGGGAATAGCAGCTAAAAGCTAAACCTTGATTTACATTAGAAGTACTATCATACTGTAGAACATAACTATTTTATGCTCTCTGAATCTTAGTTTCCTCACCAGTAAATGTGGATAATAAGAGCTGCCTCAATGGGTTTTTGAGCATTAAAAACACTGCATGGAAAGTATCTAATAAAACATTGGCAAATTGTATGAGGTTTCAGAAGTAGATATTTTATTAGTAGGGAATTACTCTATGTATAAAATGAAAAAAAAAAAAGAAAAGAAAAGGAATAGTTTGCTTGTCATGCCTAAATGCCCTGGTTGTCGCAATGCTGAAATGAGATAGCTGTTACGACAGACCTGCATAGAATGCAAAGTACTATAAATACTAGGTAGAATATATAGTTACAAGATGCTTATGCAAACCTGGTGGTAGTTTAACTCAGTTTTTGCAAGCTTTTCTCTTTTCTATGTATATTTTAATATTTATCTTGCAATAAATGTTCTGTACATTTGTATGGCAAAGGCAGACTTGGCAACTTTTTATAAGATTTTGAAATATTTTGTTTTCCATGATAGAATTAATATTTGCCCACAGGACCAAATTAATCTTGAATTACTGCTGACTTTGGAAACAAAAAAGCTAGATCCTGTTTTAAAATGAGTCAACTCAATTCTGTTCTGAAACTGCACGTTTTTCCAAGTTGACTATCCTGTTTCATAAAACACGTCTGTTAAAATATTAATGTTGAACTTCTAAGTTCATTCGTGTTGACAAATAGCAAAGCACAATTCCATTTCACCTAGGAATTTCAGTTAATTAAACACCAGTCGATCCATTTTATGTTTCTATGATGTTTCATAGTCATAAAAATGTAAGAAACATTTTATGGCAAATGTTGGATGTTACATATTAGAAAAAAAGTTGAAACTTTTTGTTCCACTTTAGGAAATTAGGTGTTAGATAAAAGCTTTTAAACTAATAGTTTAACCAATGATTTCCATTTAAACAGTTAATAATAGTCATACAGGAACAAACATACCGTCACAAAAGCATATTTATAAAAAGGCAATACAAGGAGTCATACAAGAGCATTTACTTGGGGATCTTTCTAGCTCCGTAGAACTATCAGAGGACCAGAAAGCTGTAGATATTTTTCTATTATCAGATTTACTATGTATACAATGTGAGACCCTCTCAGTTAATTTCCTCTCTCCATGCCTCAAATTTTTCCTCTGTAAAAATGATATAATTGAACTGGATGATGTTTATGATTTCTTCTTGCTCTAAAAATACACATGTTTACAAAACATATGATATTCAGTTTTTGTTATATTGAAAGACTGTTTACTATTACCCTCTTTTGGTTTAGAAAATTATCCCTACATTTTTAATAATGTAAAAATATAAATGGAATTATAAAATAATAAAAAAGGATAATATTTTACATACCTCTGGATAAAAACAAAAAATAATAAAAACATCTTTTTTTAAGAAAAAGGACTATATGGCAGAGTAATTAATATATTACCAAATCCAGAATAATACATGTACAAAATCTGAAAACAAATTTATTGTTTTCCAATTTTATTAGTTTCCTTTCAATAGTGAAAAATAAATAACATCACTATGCATTTATATTCTACTGTACTTTATGATACTAAGGGAAAGATAACATGAATATAATGTGAATATTCATTGTCTTTATCCATTAATGGGATGAAGAGCAAAAATGTGTCAATGCCTCATTAGGATTAGAGATACCTATATCTTATCATGCAGCAGAATAAAGACTTTTCATTTGTTGAGAGAAACTCTTCTAAGTGATTCATATATCAGTAAATAGAGGGGGACTTCTACTTCAAAATTTAACTATATCCTCAAATCTGAGGAAAACTTGGTGCATCTAATTAAGAGGTGCCCCAAATTGTCATTCCTCTATTACCTGCCACCATATATCTACTGTTCATATAAGGGGATACAAAATATTTTGAGGAGATTCTTTAAGAAAATCATAGATGTAGAAAATAGTAATTTTCTTTCCATCATGGAAGGGACTGTGTACTTCCCCTCACCCTTTTTTTCAACCTAAGCTAGGAAGCAACTCATAGACACTGAAGTTGCTGTATGAGAGAAGATTTCATTGCCCCACACCTCCCTAGATATGTGCAGAACTATAACAATCCACATACCCATTTGATGGGTGCGGAGACATGAAACTGGAACTTATTTCTCACCTGAGAAAGCCTGACATCAGGAGGCTGCTCATGATAGCAAGGCAATACAAAAAGGGTAAGCAGTTAGCCAACCTGCATTTCTACTATTTAGTAGGTGTAAAGTTGAATTTTACTTATATATAAAAAAATGAATAATGAGGAAGATGGCCACATTGAAGTCATTATAAAGGAATCTAGTCAGCTGGGGTGGGGGAATCCCTCCTGAAAGGGGCTATGATGGAAATTCCAGTGTCAGGAATGAAGAGGTGGGTTTTAAGAGGTCTTCCAGAGATTAAATTACCTATCACATTAGTCAAGTAAAAAGAAATTGCACTTGTACTTTTCTTCCTTCTCCCTTCTCTAGCCCTGGAGAAGAGGCGTTTCCTTGGGGAGAGAAGTGGACCAAGGAAATGGAAAGAAGAGATCACACTCCTGCAACCTCCTACACCCACCCCCACAACTGCTAGTCTTCATGCCACTGGTCAGGCCTCAGATCAGCAAATGCGAGGAGCTTGTGAGAGGACCTGAGTAAAGTTTTGATGTAATATGTTTGTAGATAAGTCTATTTTTATAGTGCCAAGTACTAAGAAGTTATTGGATTTGCTTGAGACATTATTGAGTCAAAGATTATTGATGCAATAAAGTATGTTTAATGTAGCGATAGGGGAAAACACTGTTCCCTGATTATAATCTACCAAATGCAGTATCTAAAAATATATATTTAATCATCAAAACAAACCTATGAGAGAAGCATTGCTGTCCTCATTTTCAAATAATAAAACTCATAGCTATTAACTGTTGGAGCTTAACCAAAACTTAAAATCCATGTTTGCTAATTGCCAAACTCCTTGCCATATTCCACCACTCATTTATTAGTTTCTGTCATAATTTCATCTCATCATTTTAATTTTGTTTATGTATTTTTGACCATATGAAGTGGAAGCTCAGGGAACTAACTTCCCACATGTGTTCATTAATGTCAAATCATGTTAATCCAAATGCATTTAAAAGTAATTTCTCACATTCATTCTTGCTTTCCAGCAAGATAAGTCTTCTGACTGACTCATACATATGCTTTTATTATTCCTGTCTTTGACTTTGTTTGGCTATTTCCTTTTCTGATAGCACTTCAACCCTTCCTGTTCTAAAGGTACACAATTTTAAGAACCAAATCAAGTTTTCCAACCCAACTGGGCTTAGCTTGACCTATTTTTGTCCATGTTCTAGTTATGACATTAAGAAGTTAGTTTTTGAAAGAAATGTAAAAGAAATATCTAAACAATTATTAAAACATGATCACATAATCACACATACCCATTTATATCAATTCATTTACTAGACAAAAATATTTTATTATTGTTATGTTGTTTTACAGTGCAAACTTAGGGTGTCTAAGTACAGCAAGGAAGAGAGTTGATCTCGGTAAGATCAAAATGAAGAGGTGTTTCATGATTTGAAAACAGAAATATAATTTAAAGCATTAAAAATATTATAATGTACATTGTATGAAAATTTTAGAAATAGAAATAGGGAACAAAAAAGTATTAGTATTTTTAGAGATAAATAAAAATCTCTAATTATCAGATGGCCACAATCATGGAACAGTTTTTTACATAAATTTTATTTTATCCAGATCTATAAAATAAGAGTACTTTTAGATTATATCTATGCATATATACATATATATATAGTTATTCAGAGATAGTGATTAATGAGTGTTAATTACTGATTAATAACTGAAAAATGTAGACCATTCACATGAAAAACACAAAAGTATATACCAAAATAATATCGTGAGAAAAATATCCTAATTAATGCTGGCAACTCTTTAAATAGCGGATTGCTTTTATCCTTAAATATGCTAGATATAAAATAAAAAACTTTCTAATTAGTTGTTCCATATATACATATATCTCAGACTTTTAAAAAACTGGTCAAAGTGACTATAGCAATGGATACATTTATCTCTTAATTTGATTACATGATATTATTAGTAAAAGAATGTTCAAGGTAGTCATTATATTATCTTGGTTGTGGATTTAATCTCCAAAAGCACTTTATCTAGGCTTCTTAAATTTACTCACCAATAGCACAAAATCCCTGCCCTGAACCTACCATATTATGTCGTTTCCTTGATTTTCTCTGTGCTTTTGGAGACATGCAGAAACTCCTGCTAAGGTACTAATAAAAGTTCAAAGACAAAAAAAGAGAGACAGAGACACAGAGAGTGAGATCCCAAAAGAAATTAACAGCCCTCTTATTGCTAATTAAAAGCTCTTTGCTTTCTCTCCACATGGTCAGTACAGCTGCTTCACATCCTATCCCTGCAAAGGAAACACATAAATTCGAAGACAATATTCAGAGCAGCACCTGGTTCTGGGTGCACCTGCCGTGATGAGAGTATATTTCATACTGTCAGTAAATTAACATTTTCAGGGGCCCCAAAAGATACTCTTTTTTTTCCTCATTCAACTTCTTCCACTGTCCCCAGTGATAGAGAATCAGTAGTTTTGCTTCCATTTTAGATACTAAATATATCATATTGTTGTTTGCTTCACTGATGCAGACACCTGCCTCCTGCTGTAAATGCTGTGTTTCAGCTCTAAAAGATTTCCCCAGGGCTTCCCATTCAAGTATTGGCTTGTAACTGTGGCTTAATATCATGTCAAAATCTCTTAAGGAAGATACAGCCTGTCAAGTCATTTCAAGATTGAACCTTCATCTACTGAGATTCTGAAAACGTCCTTTGAGTGTTTGAAGCATGAGCAGACAAATAAAAGGCTAACAAGTCATTTGTAAAGATAATAGCTAACAGCATGCATTCTCCTTTCCCTCCCTCTTTCCATTAAATGTTGATAAAGAAAAAGGGAGCAGACTGCAGGGTCCCAGTCTTCGTTATTTACAAACAGGTCAGAGGAAACTTAAAACTCTAGTGTTTTAGACAAGGAAGGCAAAAAATATCTCCAACACTCTGTTAGGGTTCAGGTATCTCTGAAACATGGATGAGCTGTCAGTTTTCTGAAGGAAATACTTCTACAGGTTCAAGATAAAGGTGCTTCTGCTAAAATGTATAATTTTTTAAAAAAAATATTCATTATATCATGTGCCCTGAGTACTGGGTGTTATACACAACTGATAAATTATTGAACACTACATCTGAAACTAATGATGTACTATAAGTTGGCTAATTGAATTTAAATTAAAAGAAAAAATTCATTGTATTAGAAAAAATAAACTACATCCACTTCTAATCCCATTGTTGACTTGGGGTTACCCAAGGTTTGAGGAGTAATAGGAAATCCTTTACAAGTGGGGAAGAGTATCAGCAAATCTTATGGATTTTGGTAGATAGGAAGTTCTATATATTTATATATAGGTTCTTCAGTTCTACATATTTGAGTTTATTCAGTTTAAACAAATCACATTAGTAGCAGGTGAATAATTTTAATCTTTCTCTTAGAGAATAAAAATCTGGTGCCTATTAATTCAATCATCTCTGTCATTGCATAGAACCAAAATGTGAAGGGCATTTTAAAAATATTTTCGGTGCACACTCATAAAGGCATTTTAAAAGTTGACCTTGCTATTATAAGATTATTTAATCTTCTTCCTCATAAGAGTTATAGCTTCATAGGTTGGGTGCCTTGAGTTTGAAATCCCCCTCTATTTTCTATAGTTCATTACCTATGAAAGCAAGAGTGACTGATAATTAGGTACCATAGTAAAGTATATATAACTTTTCTTCAAAAAGTTTCTTCCTAGAAGTACAGAGAGAAAAAAAGTTCTCTGTAAAAACAGAATAATTTGCCCATGCAAAAAATCCATTGACTTACTTTGGGATTATAAGGGGTTTACCAACCTTCATAAACAGAACTACCTTTAAAAAAGTGGGAAGAAGGAAGCCTACGAGCACCGACTGTGTATTTAGACATTGATAGCAGTTTCTCCTTCCTTTTTCTATAGTCACATCTTTAATTTAACCCACAGTTATTTTAAACAAAAGAGAATAGGTAATTCTGTTTCTGTATTATGGAGTTTGTTACTTATTATGTAGGAAGAAAGGCAAGACCAGGTCAGAGCTCTAGCTATAGTATAACAGTTTATTCTCAAATACTAATGATCTCTCTGATTTTGGAATCTATGCTAGGCTTAAAATAAGAGTTTAAAATAGTTGTTTGAATTACTCAATACTTATATTGAAAATGCATCTAAAACCTCACTATGGTGAGCCTATTTCAAAATTCATGTGATGCTCAACATCACTCATCATCAGGGAAATACAAATCAAAAATTTCACACCTGTCAGAATGGCTAAAATTAACAACACAGGAAACAACAGATGTTGGCGAGGATGAAGAGAAAGGGGAACCCTCTTGCACTGTTGGTGGGAATGCAAACTGGTGCAACCACTCTGGAAAACAGTATGGAGGTTCTTCAAAAAGTTAAAAATAGAACTGCCCTAGGATCCAGCAATTGCACTACTACATACTTACCTAAAGAATACAAAAATACTAATTAAAAGGGGTACATCCATCCACCCTGATGTTTATAGCAGCATTATCTACAATGGCCAAATTATGGAAGCAGCCCAACTGTCCAGCAACTGATGAATGGATAAAGAAGATGTGGTGTGTATGTGTGTGTATACACACACACACACACAAACCACATACAGTGGAATATTACTCAGCCATCAAAAAGAATGAAATCTTGCCATTTGCAATGACATGGGTGGAGCTAGAGAGTATTATGCTAAGTGAAATAATTCAGTCAGAGAAAGTTAAATACCATATGATTTCACTTCTATGTGGAATTTAGGAAACAAAACAGATGAACATAGGGGAAGGGAAGGAAAAATAAAATAAGATAAAAACAGACAGGGAGGCAAACCATAAGAGACTCTTAACTGTAGGAAAGAAACTGAGGGTTGCTGGAGGGGAGGTGGATGGGGGGATGGCATAATTGACTGATGGGCATTAATGAGGACACTTGATGTAATGAGCACTGGGTGTTATATGCAATGGATGAATCACTAAATTCCCCCCAGAAACAACTAAATGGAATTTAAATTAAAAAAAAAAGTTTTGTCAAACCAGTATTCTTCAGTTTTCATTTTAAAACTTAGTATGATTTCATTTAGATGGTGGATTCTAAAAAACAAAACAAATAAACAAACAAAACAGACTCATACATACAGGAAAAAAACTGTTGGTTACCAGAGTGGAGAGGACTTGGAGGGCAAGCAAAATAGGTAAAGGGGATTAAGAGGTACAAAAGTCCAGTTATATATATACATATCATGGAGATGTAATGTACAGCATAGGGGATATAGTCAATAATACTGTAATGACTTAGAATGGTGACAGATGGTAACTAGATTTTTCATGGGGATCATTTAGTAAAGTATAAAAACATTGAATCACTATGATGTACACCTAAAACTAATAGGACATTGTATGTCAATTATACTTCAATTAAAAAAAAACTTAACAGAAATTTCTTCAGTCCTAGATCTGTGAAAGTTGTTTTGAGAGCAATCTCCTCTCCACTCATTTGCTTGCCAGGAGACAGCTATCTGAACCAAAAGAAGCACATCAGGTAATTTTGCTTTTGACTGACCAGCAGCAATTTCTCATGGGTTTGTCCACTAATAAACTTTTGCCACCTCCTGGAAGAACCCTTGCTTCTATATTATTATTATTGTTATGTTTATCTTTCTAAATGGCCTAAACTTTGGACAATTTCAGATTGCAGTGGCTACTTTGGGGGAACTTTTGACAAGACTGCATTTGAGAGGTAGGCACCTTAGAACAAAAAAGAAACAGAGGAATTCTATTTCTTACCTAAGTGAAAGTGAGATACTTTGACCTAGTAGACACCCTTCCATTTCCATATTCAGGCAATAATAAGAACCAACATTCTAGTACTACACTCTTGAAGGATTGTCAAAGACAAGCTATTTGATTAAACTATCTCTGTCTTTTGAAATGTTTAAGACCTATACACATACAAGCTTTCTCCCCTCATTGCTAAGGAAAGATAATTAGCCTTTTTACAGTGGTAATTACATGTATATTTATCTTTGCGCAACTGGCTTCCTCTAATTTCTCCTCTTTTTTTCTTTCTCTCACTCTTCTCTGGGAAACTTTAATAATTAATTAATACAAATAAAATTCCTCCCAATATGCTATTTGAAAGTTACATTTTAAAGTGTTCAAGCTAGCTTAATATTGACGAATCCTGAAATTTGTTCAAGATAATTCTTGGAATACAATAGTATATGGTTATCATTAATCCACACTATATCCTCTGAATACCTTCAATCTGATTATTGAGTTTGCACATATTACCTGTTATGGTTTGTGTAATTCCCTTTGGAGGTGATTATAAAACTGACAGCCAAGAGAAAGAACCACTGGAATATCTCACCTTTACTACGAAGACATATGATTTATTTCCAGCTTAACTGGTCCTAGATGCATTATCTTAAGCAGAATTCTTATGATGGTTTTAAAAATCCCAGGTCTAAGCATGGTAGTCTCAGTGGTCTTCAAAATAAGAATTAGATTCATGACAGAAAGGTCTATCAGTTACAACTCACAGAACAACAGAGCAAGATTTTCTTATATTGGAAAGTGACGTCTATGATCAGTACAGTCCCTGAAAAGACCCAGGATACATTTAGATCAGTCAATTTCCCCTCTCAGGAAAGTAGAGTTGTTAGTAACTTAATCCAAGAATTTAAAAAAAAAAAAACCCTAAGCCTCTATTTGAGCCTCCCTTTTTATAAAGGAAGCATGACACATGAAACTCAATTAAATTGCCCAAGATCAAAGGCCACGCAGTAGGCACTCAACAAATAAATGCTAATGTTCCATAAATATCCTCAGTGAACTTTCTAAAATTTAAACCTACGTTTTCTAAGTTCCAGTCTGCTCCTTGCCTACAACACTTTGTTCAGTTTTAGTTCCAATTTTTGACACTTGCCTGAATGTTCCTTGATTGGATGGTCACTGAGCAAGAGGAGGCCAAATCCAGTTACAGATCTTAAATCTGATGCTATCTGATATATGCAACACATGTACAAACCCTGTTTCTCTACTGCCTGATTCTGTAACTTGTATATTGTGTATCTGTAATTTAGATTCTATTAGCATATTATTTTTTGCCTGAATGAGTAAGGGAAGATAGTGTTTTCTGGATATGTGTGTGTGTGTGTGTGGGTGTGTATGTGTCTGTGTATTTATCTACTCTTTATTTATATTCACTTTCCTTCTGGAATGAATATATATATATATATATAAAAGTTATATTTATGTATACATATTCATATATTATGTATCTATGAATATATACACGTAAAAATATATACATATATAAGTGAAATGTAGATATATACATAGATTATATATACATATAAAATATATATTTATATATAAATATATAGTTATCTAAATATATATATTTACATATAAATAAAATGTAGATCCCTAAACAATGTATATTTGGGTTTAATTGGATGAAAATTATACAAGGCATGCATTTTAAAATTCACCAAACAGGAGCAGATTATAATACAAACAATAAAGCCTTGATTTGATGTGGTAATAAATCTTCTTAAGGAAGATGTGTTATCTTAAGCAAAATTCTTATAATGGTTTTAGACTATCCAGGTCTAAGCATGGTACTTTGGAGATCGAACTTTGGAATTTGATAAGGTCCCATCTGGTTTTTAATAATTTGGATATTATTTGTCATTGAAGTCAATTTTTGTCTTTTTCACATGTGCTACAAGAGGCAGAGAAGGCATCCTGAGAAAAATTCTGAAAACTAACAGGTATGGGCAAGGAGAAAATACGGAAGAAAGGAGATGGAAATGCAACAAATCAAGTTTGTAAGAGACACTCCTGACTTTATTGATTCCTAGATTCTAGTCTAGATTGAAAAATATCATTTTCTTTTCTGTAGATCATATTTTATTTAGTAAGAGCCTATTGTTTCTTTCCTTCCAATTTTTGCTCACAAGATCTTTTGAAATTTATTATTTCAAAAGACTGTATCTCTTCTCTTCCTTCCCCTCCCTCTAGACAGTGCCTCACATTCCTTTGTAGTATTATAGTTTTTGTAAAAAGGAACATAAATAATTATTTTTATTATCCTCCAGCTTCCCTAGTCAATAATGGGGAACTAATAGTCCAGTCTGAAATATTCATTCCAGTACTATACATATATGTATGTATATATGTATGTGTATACATATATACGAATATGTATATATACAAACAGTACCGTAATATTACTGAAGTGAGCATTGAGATAGGGTTGTTATCTAATTTACATTTATTTTACTGACAAGAAGGATTTAGTTTTACTTATGACTTACGAATTAGTACAAATATCTAAAAAATATACTGAGATTATTCTCATACTTGATATATCCCCACAAGGTAGGATTTCTGAGTTCTCAAAATCATTATTAGTACATTTCTGTTCATATAAATATTGTTTTTAATTATTTTCCCCCAATGAATTCTGTCAACAGAACCTATGTATATTGTAGTTTAGGGTAGAAGTCCAATAATAATTATGTGTACATGGTATTTAGTAGCATTGATTGTCCATTTACATTCTGTAAAGAAAAACAAAAGGAAACTATGTTAGAGTTATATATTATATATAACTATATATACTATATATATATATATAATCTTTTTATTGGGAACTTTTGTATTTCATTCAGATTATACATTTTAGTTATTATTATTTATGTTATTTTTTCTCTTCTTTTCCCTTGATAAAAAAAAATTTCCACATTTAGTTCTATTGACACAACAAAGCCTTGATTATTATTGGCTTTCAGTCACATTATTATTGCTGAAACATTTATCACTTATCATTTAAAATAGTTTGTTCTTCAGGGCACCTGGGTGGCTCGGATGGTTAAGTGGCTGCCTTTGGCTCAGGTCATGATCTCCAGGTCCTGGGATCCAGCCCGAATCAGGCTCCCTGCCCAGCAGGGAGTCTGCTTCTTCCTCCCCCTCTGCCTCTCCCCCCACCTCATGCTTGCTCTCTCTCTCAAATGAATAAATAAAATCTTTTAAAAAATAGTTTATTTTTCATTGAGGTACTTCTAGTAATATCTATAAAATTATTTTAAGGAACCTCAGGTGACTGCTGACTTCCCTGGATTTTATTTCTGGAATTAAATAGCTCCTTTAATTATACCATTTCAGGTAGGAAACATTTATCAAAGTATTGCTTGTTGAGATGTAAAGGATAGTCAACAAAGAATTCAGAAGAACAATTTAAAGGGATTGTCAGTGCACTGTATTTATACCATCTACACTCATCAGTAACTCTGCCAATCTATCACCACAAAACTCCACTGGTTTGGGGAGGTGGATAATATAGACCCACAGCTCTGCACTACCCCATAACATCTTTTCCCTTAGGTTACCAGTGATTACTTGTTCTCTAATAACCTATTGCTGTAACTTATAAGATTTTCTGATAAGTTAGAAATACAGAGAACAAAATGATGATTGCCAGAGGGGAGGAGGGTGACAGGTTAAGCAAAATGGGTGAAGGGGAGTGGGACATATAGGCCTCCAGTTATAGAATGAGTAAGTCATATAAATAAAAAGCAGAGCATAAGGAATATAGTCAATGATATTGTTAATAGCAATGTAATGGGACAGATGATAGCTACACTTGCGGTGAACATAGCCTAATGTACAAACTTGTCAAGTCACTAAGTTGTACATTTGAAACTAATGTAACATTGTGTGTCACCTATACTCACATAAATATAAAGAAAGAAAATAATAAGAAAAAAAGACACATAGACCAATAGTACAGAATCAGGAGTTCAAAAATAAACCCATGCCTGTGTGGACAACTAATATTTGACAAGACTCAGTGGGGAAAGGGCAGTCTCTCCGATAAATGGTGCTGAGAAAACTGGATATACACATGCAAAAGAGTAAAATTGGACCCCTATCTTACACCACTCACAAAAATTAACTTGAAATGGATTGAAGACTTAAAGGTAACACCTGAAATCATAAAGCTTCTAGAAGAAAACATAGGAAAAATGCTCCCTGACATTGGTCTTGGCAATGATTTTTTGGATATGATAACAAAAATACAAGCATGAAAATAAAAAATTAGTAAGTGGGACTACATCAAACTAACAAGCTTCTGCACAGCAAATGAAACAATCAACAAAATGAAAAGGCAATATACAGGATGGGAGAAAATATTGGCAAACCATATATCTGATAAAGGGTTAACATACAAAATATATAAGGAACTCATACAACTCAATAGCAAAAACAGAATCTGATTAAAAAATGGGCAGAAGACTTGAATAGACATTTTTCCAGAGATGCCATAAAAATGGCCAACAAGTATATAAAAAGGTGCTCAACATCACTCATCATCAGGAAAAGCAAATCAAAACCATAGTGAGTTATCATTTTATACCTGTTAGGACGGCTATCATCAAACACCAGAGATAACAAATACTGACAAGGATATGGAGAAAAGGGAACCCTGGTACGTTGTTGATGGGAATGTAAATTGATACAGCCACTATGGAAAAGAGTAAAAAGTTCTTCAAAATATAAACTCATTCTTCAAAAATAAAACTAGGTATCTATACTCCCATGTTCATTGCAGCATTATTTACAATAGCAAAGATATGGAAACAATCTAAGTGTCCATCAGTGGATGAATGGATAAAGAAAAGATGATACATGTAAATATGTATTATATATATAAGTCAAATATTAATTCCAGAGAAACAATGGTAATACAGGATACAATGATAATATACTATATAGATCAGCCATGAATTTATGATAATAATAATAATAATAATAATCAACTACTAGTTTAACAAGGATGACAGATATATTGGAAAAATGTAAGAAGCATATTTGTGTATGTTTGGGATGGGAAAGGATAACTGAGCTAAAGTCTTGTCTTCCACTGCACAGAGTGAATACATAAGAATAAAATGGAGGGACACCTGGATGGCTCAGTTAAGCACCTGGCTCTTGGTTTTGGCTCTGTTATGATCTCGGGGTCATGGGATCAAGCCCAAGTCAGGCTCTGGGCTCAGTGGGGAGTCTGCTTGAGGATTCTCTCTCTCTCTCCCTCTGCCCCTCCACCCACTCACACTCTTGCTCTCTCTCTAAAATAAATCTTTTAAAAAAGGAATAAAATGGAAAAAATTAAAAACAAAATATTTTCTGATAACTTAAAATCTTAATTAGATTTACATGCATATACACATGTGCACACACCTCTCTCTTCATAGGGGGCCCATATGAGTTCAACAACAGTACCATATTATGGAGAACATACAATTAAAATTGCTAACAGCCACCTAAAAGATTATTAATCATAAATTCTTGTCTGTATTTTCTTTATATTTAAGAAAGCAGAATTGAAAGCACACTGGAAAATTTAACCCCAGGTTTTATAGTTTACCCGAATATTGTGTTGTCTTAGTGTAAGTTATCTTAGTATTACTAAGTTAAACCAGGAGCCCTAATGTTAATATTTAAATACTTATAGAAGACATATATATAAATACAAAGAGGTATGCATACATGTGTTCCATTGTTAAGAAAAATAAGCATATTACATTAACTATCTAAAATAATTTTTGATAGTTTACATTATGAAGAAAATGCCTTATTTTATTGATACTTTTCTGTAAATAGCCTGGTTTCTATTCAAGCACCTGCCTGCCTGTTAAGGTGAGCATCTCAGTGTCTCTGTGACTCTCTTTGCAACTTTAGTTGTAAAACAAGGTAGGTAATGGCTTAGATTCACATGCATATACACATGTGCATGTGATAGTAATGACTAGAAAATGACTATGTGAGCTTGAACTGTAACATTCTATTATTTGTGATAAGTTTACGTATTTTGTAAGTTTACATTTTTTATGTTTTTGACAGCTTCATTAATGTCATGCTGTACTGTATTGTCTATATTTGTTCTTCACGAGTGTATGTTTTATATTAAAAAATAATAAATTTGAATGCAAGTGCTAATTCAACAAATATTAGATGAGGTTGTTAAACAGAATGCCTCTTTATCTATCTATCTATCATCTATCTATCATCTATCATCTATCTATCTAACTATCTATCTGTATCTATCTATCATCTATCATCTATCATTGGTAAATATAAATCTTTTTCTGCCTGTAGCTGAATATAAGTACAAAAACATTTCTTCAATTGGAAAATGTATTATGTAAGTTCTTGGTTCATTTTTGTTTTCTTTTCCCTTTATTCTTAGTCATTCTATTATCACTTTTTCTTGGCAAATATTGTTTTAAATATCTGTTCTGACCATATGTGTGGCATAGCTCCTTCCTGATTGCTAAGCAGAACAATTCTACCTTTCTTTAAAAAAGCCACTAAAAATGAAACTTTCTAAGTAATTGCCTAATGGTAGTTGTGTTGGTAAAGTTGAAAATGTTATGATAACTTGAAAAGAAAAGTCAGGGAGCTTATACAACAGAGTATATTTTACAGTTGAACTGCTTTCTTGCAAAATCTATTATAAATCCCTAGAGTAAAGGCCAAATTGCCTTTACTTGAATTCAATGTATTTGAGATAAAAATGCAAAAAGTCCCTCAACAGACAAATATAAAAATGATTAAAAAATACCTCACAGAAGCACAGATAAATTATTTTTACTTTTTTATATTTTCTCCTTATTTACTCATGTGATTAGAATTTGGCACATTTATAGATAAGCAAATACTTATTGCCTATATATCCTTTTAAATAGGCTTTTGGTGATGTTTAACACTATAAAACTGGATTCTACCAGCCATGGAAACTAAAGTTGTATAAATTATCCAAATAGGGTGTTGTTTTTTTGTTTTTTGTTTTTTGTTTTGCCAATTTAAGGCAAAATGTAAAACACATTCCTGTTGTCTTCAACATTAAATCTACATTTCCCTATCTAATTTTCCACAAAACCCCAAATCAGTTTACTTTCTGTCTTTATACCATACTCTGCCTCAATATTGCAACTCAGATCAATCTTGTGCCATGATCCTTTAAAACTGATATGTTTATTTTAACCTTTTATTCTTGATCAATACTTATAGAGAAGGTTTCCACTATTGTAGAATTTATAATCTAATAGGGATGTTCAGCCACTACACAAACACTAGGCAAGATAATTTTAGCTAATGACAACTTCTATGAAGAAAATTAAGTTGGTGATGTGGTGAAAAATTAGATGGGGGGAGGGGTGGTGAGGATTCTTTTTGATAATGGTCTGGACTATCCTTTCAGAAAAGATGTTGAAATGATATCTAAATTATTTCAAGAAGGTGCGCATATTAAGATCTGAAAGAAAAGCTTTCAAGAGCAAGAGAAGAGCTTAAGTCTTATATCTTATTCAAACTATACATCCCAGGTGATAAGTGGAAATCTACTGTGATTAAACATAGGAGGTCAGGGGGAACCCTATATGAAATGAAGTCAGAAGCACATGAAGGGGTTGACTTATGTGGAGCTTTATATTGTATGGTAAAGGCAGCTCCCTTTCATGTCAAGAATAATGAAAAATCTTGGAGAGTGACCTAATCTGGCTTAAGTTTTTGTAAAGATTATTCTAGCACCAAAAAAAAAAAAAAGAAACAGGGAGGGAGAGAGGAGGGAAGAGATAGAGGATTACAGCAAGGTATGAATGCCAGTAGAAAGAGCAGCAAAAATCTATTAGAGTTTTCCAAGTGGGAAATAACATGGCTTGAATTAGATGACAGCAGGGGAGAGAGTGAGGAAGTGAACATGTGATAGATATACATGTTTAAATATACAGTCAGAAGAAATTGCTTTAGGACTGCAAGTGATGGAAAAGTGGATGGGAGAAAGCCAAGATTTTTGTCTTGAAATATTGGATCAGTGATTGTACAATTCACTCACATTTAGGAACATAACTAGAGGTGTTAAAGGATGAGTAGGGGGTTTAACTAGACCCTGGAGATCACTCCAGTCATTTTTGAAAATGATAGTTGAAAAACCACATACATGGCATTTATATCCATAGCTCTTTATTAATTAACTTAGGAAAGGATTACAGTTAAAGATAGGAACTCAAAGATCAAACTGTGCAGTCCCTTACATCACATGGCTTTGTTGGAAAGGAACAAGCAGTTGACACTGAATTAGCAGGTAAGCCAAAAGGAAATACATGAACTAGTTAAAAAACAAATAAACAAACAAACAAACAAAAAAACTAAGAAGAATGAAGTGGTGAATTCTAATAAATGCTTTTATGGAAGCCAGTAAAATAAAGACTAAAAAGGAATTACTGATTTGAGGCTGCCTTCTTTCTTGGAATAACCCTCTTCTCTATTTTATATCAATTCAAATTATTCATCCTTCAAGACATTGTAAGGTGCACACTGCTTTCACTGACCACTTCAGCTCAATGCAAGGGAAAAGTATTGGAGCTTGTTAAAGAATGTCTCACTATCCTTTACCTCATAAATTTGTTGAAGAAAAACTTTTCCTTAGGTTAGAAGTGAATTGGCAATTTTTTTTTTGCCAAGATAGAGTTTCTCAATTTATCTGCTTAAAATATGAGGTTGGGCCATTTATATAAGATTCAGTTATTCAGGGGCGCCTGGGTGGCTCAGTCAGTTAAGTGTCTGCCTTTGCCTCAGGTCATGATCCTGGAGTCCTGGGATCAAGCCCTAGGTCTGGCTCCCTGCTCAGTGGTGAGTCTGCTTCTCCTTCTGTTCCCCCCCCCACTCATGCTCTCCCCCTCTCTCTCTCTCTCTGTCAAATAAATAAATAAAATCTTTAAAAAAAAAAGATTCAGTTACGCAAAAAAAAAAACAATTAATGAAGTCTTAAGTAGTAAGTTAATTATCACTATACCAGTTTGTTTATAGAAACTTTGGTAATTAATTGAATTGCCTACAACAAACAATCTAACAAATTGAACTTCTTTAACAATCATACTGTGAGTAAATTCAATTACCAGTAACAAATACGTAAAGGAAGCTTTTCAGTAGTTAGAGCCTCAGGACTAAGACTATATGCCATAGATGATAAAACAAAACTTTAATAGTTTAAAGAAGAAAAAAACTTATTTTTAGCAATATTGTGTACATACAATGTTGAAAATCTTTCAGTAGTCACACCAAAAACAGTTGCATAAATTAGATAAATATTTTTAATGCACAGTTAAGATTGAAATGATTTTTTTTTTTTTAAGTCCAAGCGTTAGGGAGAGAGAGGGGGAAAGTAGGGAAAGAGAGAGAGGGATAATGAAAGATAGTACTAAGAATGTTCAGATGATGCTGACTGTATGGCTCTTCACGAAAATGTTGCTGATTTCAATAGCTAAGAGGCTGAAGTTTTATAGTCAAGATGGAAGAGGAGATCAAGCTTTGCGCAAATGGCAGAGTAGTAGTCCTGAGACCCTATCTAAAGCAAGAACCTGGATCGCTGAAAAACTATACTTCAGAAAATTATATAGAAGAAAATATCTCACTAAGTGGCAAAAAGAGACAAAAATCAAGCTCTTCTGCTCTTCCCAGGGCTTCATTTAAAGAAAAATAAAGACTTCATGAATATACATATATAGTTACACCACCCCACACACCACACACACAGATACACAGGCCTGAAACTGACAAATGTTTGTAATTTAAAGCTAATCTATCTGCATAGTCTGAGATATCTCAACTTGAGAACTTAATATGATGGGTTTCTCTAATGGTAGAGAGCAAGATACTAAGTTGAAATACCAATATTCTGGGGTGCCTGGGCGGCTACGTTGCTTAAGCGTTGGACTCTTGGTTTTGGCTCAGGTCATGATCTCAGGAGTCACAAGATGGAGCCCATGTCGGGTTCCACACTCAGCTGGGAGGGAGTCTGCTTGAAGATTCTTTCTCTCCCTCTGCCCCTACCCCAACTCATGCTCTTTCTCACACACTGTCTCTCTCTCTCAAATACATAAATAAATCTTAAAAAAAAGAGAGAGATACCAATATTCTCTTGATGGGCAAGAACTTAGATTAAAATGCAAGAACTCCTATAGGTAAAAACCCAGAAAACACTAACTCAAAATCCCAAATTACTGCATACATGAAGAAACAAAAGTCATCAGAAGATGACTTACCAAAACAAGAAAAGAAATATCAGATACTCATATTCTAGATAAAATTAACATGTTAACATAGAATAAACTCATCGGAGTTACAGAGTTGGAAGGTACAGTATTAATTGGGAAGGGAGTACAAATATTAATTAACTTCAAAGATTAATCAGTAGGCATACTAGCATCTTAAAGACAACAACCATTTAACAATTATTGAATATATAGATACAGATGGACATAGATATTCCAAACAGTAGAAGGATATGAAATTATATTTAAAAATAAAATTGAGCCAAACCAAACCAAGACAGTATAGATGAAAATCATTGTAAAAATAAGGGAATGAGAATGTGTAAAAAGTTACTAGGAAATAAAAATCTAAGCACATCAGTATCACAGTATAAGAAAATGATATAAACATGCTAAAAAATGCTAAACATGCTGACAGAAAACATGACCTAAGGCATATACTTTGGCCACGTTAGACTGTACACTCTTAAAATACAATGAGATCCTTCACTTTTTTTTTTTTTTTTTTTTTTTTACCACCAAACTAAGGGAAATTTCTGAAAGTGACTCAGGGAAAGGTGTAATGACCTAAAATTAAAACAGAAAACAATATATGCAGGACTCGATCCCAGGACCCTGGGATCATGACCTGAGCCGAAGGCAGACGCTTAACCAACTGAGCCACCCAGGCGCCCCAGAACAGAAAACAATAAATAGTATGTAATGCAAAAAGTAGGATGGACTGAAAAGCAAATGATAGTACAAGCATTGACATCTCAAGTCTAGAGTTTAATCTGCCGCTAAGTGGAGGGATACGGACCTTAGCACCTAACTTAAATTTTGGATGTTTGGATGGGAATAAGATGGTCTCAGGTCAGCAGTAGCCCTTGGTAACTAGCAGAATCCAGTGGAAATTCACCCTGGAGGAAAGCTTCCCTGACTGAAGCCTTCCAAATATTGAAAGAACAAAATATCAAAATATGGTATTTTAATAATATTACAAAACAAGAAACAATCCAAGAAATACAAGAAAATAAGCCACATGAATTAGAATTCACAAAGTCAAAATCAATAATAGAAACCAAAGAACTCTGACATTGGAAATAAGAGATCCAGAAAACTGCTTGAAATGTTTAAAGTAATAAAATGTGGGGGAAAATGAGCAAGAAAAATGAAACTTACCAAAATTGCTAAGCTGACTTAGAGAAAGATCTAAATAGAAATGTTTTAAATGAAGAATAAATTTGTTAATATTATACGCAATAGGTAGTCTAAACAGCAGACTAGATACCGCTAAGAGGATATTGGTAAAACAGAAAGCAGATTTGAGGAAATTATCCTACCAGAAAATTTGGTATGAAGATCATAATAACATACAGCATAGTTTTAGTAAATCTCCCAGACCTAGAACTAAAGAAACTGTGGAAAAGGCAATATATGCAGAAAAATGACTGAAAATTTTCCGTAACTGATGACATGAATTCATAAATATAAAAGACAAATATATCAAACATGAAATATAAAGAAATCTGCAAATAGATTGTTATAGTAAAGTTTGGGTATTTTACAGACAAAAATAAATTCCTTACAGACAAAAATAAGTTCTTACCAGAAGTCAAAGATTAAAAAAAAAAAGATCTACAAAGTAGCAAATTTTATTCTATAAACAGAATTCTCAAAAGTAACAAAGGAAGCTATAAGAGAGAATAATAGTACCCTCACATTGCTGAAAGGAAACGACAGACAAGCCAGAATCCAGAATTTTCTGTTTACTTAGAAAAACAAACATTTGTGTTTGAAATAAAGACATTTACGTACAAATAGAAACATAAATGATCATTAAGAGGCATTTATTAAGTGAATTTCTAAAAGATGTGCTTCACTGAAGAAAAAAATGAATGTAGAAATAGTTTTAACATAAAAGAAAAATTGTGAGCAAAGAAATAAATAAACATGTAATTCCAAAAAATCAGTGTGCAAAAAAAAAGGAAAAATCTGTGTGCATACAATAAATATATTATCAATTTATTAAGTTAAAAAAGATATGATATAAATTGGACAAAAGCAATATGCAAATTAATATGTAAATTGAAAGGCATACATTTTATTAATGTGCATCTTATTTTGAAGTACTTTTGTACTTTTTAAAAGTATTTTACTGGCATATATTTCCTTATTCTACTTTCAGTAAGTCTGAAAGTAGATATGTAAATTAAGATGCAGTTTTTACAGTTCTCCCTTCTTGCATATTCAGGGAAGCATTAAAATATTAATTGATTTCAGACTTTGTTAAAACTACAATATAAAATAAAAAAGTGAATAATTAAAAAGAAAATGTGAGAATAATTGGAAATCGGTAGAGAAACAGTAGAATATTAAAAATGAAGAATACAAGAATAAAAAATAATAGAAATAGTAGAAACAGAAGGCACAAATTAAGAGATGACAAATAAGTGCAAATTTATTAATTATAATTATTTGTAAAGTGAATAAAGTCAGTCTTCAAAAACAGAGACAAATAACAACAAAAACTCCATCTGGCTGCAGCTTAAAAGAGTCACAATTAAAGCAAAAGGACCCAGCCAGATTTATTAAAAGTAGAAATAAGGAAATATATATGAGTAAAAAATATATATAAAAATAACAGTGACTTTAAAAAAAGGCATTGTTAGGAAAAATCATGCCCTTCAAACATCAAAATTTTCAATGCAACAAAAATAATAGTTATTCTGAATTTGCATGTAGCTAATATGATAATCTCAAAATGTATAAAATTAAATACACTGGAATCACAGGAAGAAATTGTTAATTCTACCATTAATGTAGGAAATTTTAATACACCATTCAAAATTATCAACAAGTAAAATATAAAAATTGGCCCTACATTAGAAAATACACATTCTTACTAATTTCTCTCTTTTTTTTTTTTTTTTGAAAGTTTTACTTCTGGGGTGCCTGGGTGGCTCAGTCGTTAAGCGTCTGCCTTCGGCTCAGGTCATGATCCCAGGATCCTGGGATCGAGCCCTGCATCGGGCTCCCTGCTCTGCGGGAAGCCTGCTTCTCCCTCTCCCACTCCCCCTGCTTGTGTTCCCTCTCTCGCTGTCTCTCTCTCTGTCAAATAAATAAATAAAATCTTAAAAAAAAAAAAAAAAAAAAAAGAAAGTTTTACTTCTTCCTTGCCAATTTGGATGCCTGTTATTTCTTTTTGTTGTCTGACTGCCATGGCTAGGACTTCCACTACCATGATTGATTTGTGCATACTGAACCACCCTTGCAACCCAAGAATAAATTCCACTTGATTGTGGTGAATGATTTTGTTAATGTGTTGTTGGATTCAGTTTGCTAGTATTTTATTGAGAATTTTTGTATCTATGTTCATCAGAGACATTGGCCTATAGTTTTCTTTCTTAATGGTGTCTTTATCTGGTTTTGGTACAGGGTAATACTGGCATCATAGAATGAATTTGGAAGTTTTCCTTTCTTTTCTATTTTTTGGAATAGTTTGAGAAGAATGGGTACTAATTCTTCTTTAAAATGTTTGGTAGAATTCGCCTGTGTATCAAGGAAATACAAATTAAAACCACAATGAGATACCGCCTTACACCAGTTAGGATGGCAAAAATTAACAAAACAGGAAACAACAAATGTTGGCGAGGATGTGGAGAAAGGGGAACCCTCTTACACTGTTGGTGGGAATGCAAGCTGGTACAGCCACTCTGTAAACAGTATGGATGTTCCTCAAGAAGTTAAAAATAGAGCTACCCTATGACCCAGCAATTACACTTCTAGGTATTTACCCCAAAGATACAGATGTAGTGAAAAGAAGGGGCATATGCACCCCAATGTTCATAGCAGTAATGTCCACAATAGCTAAAATGTGGAAGGAGCCAAGATGACCTTCAACAGATGAATGGATAAAGATGTGGTTCCTATATACAATGGAATATTACTCAGCCAACAGAAAGGATGAATACCCACCATTTGTATCAACATGGATGGACTGGACGGGATTATGCTAAGTGAAATAAGTCAAGCAGAGGACGATTATCAATGGTTTCACTCATATGTGGAACATTAGGAATAGCACAGAGGACCACAGGGGAAGGGAGGAAAAACTGAAGGGGGAGAAATCAGAGAGTGAGACTAACCATGAGAGACTCTGGACTCTGGGAACCAAACTGAGGGTTACAGAGGGGGGTGGGGGGATGGGGTAACAGGGTGATAGGTATTAAGGAGGGCACGTGTTGTGATGAGCACTGGGTGTTATATGCAACTAATGAATCATTCATTGAACACTACATCAAAAACTAATGATGTACTATACAGTGACTAACTGAACATAATAATAATAATAAAAAAAAAAAGAATTTGCCTGTGAAACCATCTGGTCCTGGACTTTTGTTTGTTGAGAGTTTTTTGATACTGATTCAATTTTTTTGCTGGTTATTGGTCTGTTCAAATTTTCTATTTCTTCTCGTTTCAGTTTTGGTCATTTATATGTTTCTAGGAATTTATTCATTTCCTCTGGGTTATCCAATTTGTTGGCATATAGTTTTTCATAATATTTTCTTACAATTGTTTATATTTTCGTGGTGCTGGTTGTTATTTCTCCTCTCTTCCATGTGTGATTTTATTTATTTGGGTCCTTTCTCTTTTCTTTTTGATAAGTCTGCCTAGAGGTTTATCAATTTTATTAATTGTTTCAAAGAACTAGCTCCTGGTTTCATTAATCTTTTCTATTGTTTTTTGTTTTTTGTTTTTTTTAGTTTCAATTTCATTTATTTCTGCTCTAATCTTTGCTATTTCCTTCATTCTGCTGGCTTTAGGCTTTGTTTTTGTTCTTTTTCTAGCTCCTTTAGGTACAAGTTTAGGTTATTTGAGATTTTTCTTTCTTCTTGAGATAGGCCTGTATTGCTATATACCTCCCTCTTAAGACAGCTTTTGCTGAATCCCAGAGGTTTTGGGCTGTTGTGTTTCCATTTTCATTTGTTTTCATGTATTTTTTTATTTCTTCTTTGATTTCTTAGTTGACCCATTCATTGTTCAGTAGCATGTGTTTAATCCATGTATTTGTGGTCTTTCCAGACTTTTTCTTGTTTCTTTCCAGACTATTTCTAGTTTCATAGCATTGTGGTCAGAAAAAGTGGAATGCACACTGGTGCAGCCACTGTGGAAAACAGTATGGAGGTTACTCAAAAAGTTAAAAATAGAATTACTATATGATCCAGTAATTCCACTATTGAATATTTATACAAAGAATAAAAAAACACTAATTCAAAAAGATATATGCACCCTTATGTTTATTGCAGCATTATTTACAATACGCAAATTATGGAAGCAGTTGAAATGTCCATGGATAGATGAATGGATAAAGAAGAAGTGGTATATATTCAAAATGGAATATTACCTAGCCATGAAAAAGAATGAAATCATGCCATTTGCAACAACATGGATGGATCTAGAGATGCTGAGCAAAATAAGACATTTACAGAAGAGATAAATACCAAATGATTTCACTCATACATGGAATTTAAGTAACAAAACAAATGAACAAAGGAAAAAAGAGACAAATAAAAAAACAGATCCTTAACTATAGAGAACAAACTTTTGATTACCAAAGAGGAGGTAGTTGGGGGGATGGGTGAAATATGTGAAGGGGATTAAAAGTACACTGATCATGATGAGCACCGAGTAATGTATAGAATTATCGAATCACTATATTATACACCTGAAACTAATATAATACTGCATGTTAATTATAATATAATTAAAATTTTAAAAAGAAATGCAAAAAGGAGACATTAAGCAAGGCAATTCCCCATGGCATGATGACTAATTTGTAACATTAACTTAAAGGGAAGATATAGAATGAATTTAAGGTTTCTAAAAAATTTAGTCAACAAGTTGGAGGAAGAAGTCTTAAAAATGGAGAACAAGAAGAATTACCGGGCTCTAAAAAGCTGCAAATTATTACTGGAAATACACAAGAAAAATCCAAAGTTGACAATGAGTTTAAATGTATAGAATCATCACCAGGAAAACAATGGTTAATAATTGTATAAGTCGTCCATTTTACATAAGATTTTAAAGTTCAAGGTCTCCAATAATACACAGATTTACCTTATTAGATATTAATATTATAACCATTTTATAGAGAAGGTTGAAGTTTAGATAACTGTTAAAATTCCATCACAATATGCATTACTAAAGTCTACTAAACAGGCTGAGAAACATATGCAAAATCAAAGATGTTAATTTATTAAACATGCTCCTATATTTCTAAAATTTTAAAGTTTTGATTTCCATGCATATACTTACTTCACTAAAGTTTTAAACTTTTAAATAGTTATAACTTTAATCTTTTTTTTATGTGAAAGCCCATTTCTCCTTACGCTTTAGCTACATGTCTATTTTCTCCTTACCACATATTTTTAACAATTCATTTAATAATATCATCAAAGCTACATTTTCTTTCATTTGTTAATATTTGACTTGTTTATAGTTTCTACTCCCTTACTTTCAGTGTTTCAGTAGTGTGGGTATGGGGCGTGTATGTCTGTGGTGTATATTCCCTGGGGTGTTAAATATTTTTAAAAAAGGCTTTGTGGAGGTCATCCAGAGTGGAGGAGACACAGATTAAATGTAATTATGGTGGCAGTAAGTAATATTTTTAAGACTAGGATACTGTCAAACTATAAATAAACATAAGAAGTATAGTCTTTAATTTTATTTGATAAAACCACTGTATTTCAGCAGAAATTATATGAAAATTAGCCAGGTGTCTTCTACTTTATTACTAAAATTTTTGCAAAAATATTTATTACATAACTTTTATAGTACTTTTTGACCTAAAATAGTACAATAGAAATGGCTGATTTATTTTTCTTGGTCTGGGGTTTTCTTTTCTGGTGATTATTATTGAAATGGGGGTATTTTCTGACATATCTAGCTAGTTTTCTGGGCTTTATTATTTTAAAGAAAAGGTAGGTTTCATTTTACTGACAGTAGTTAAAGTAAGAGCATAATCGTTGTATATTGGCATCCATACAAATATTCAACTATTTTCTTCTTAAAATAAAATGAAATCTTTTTAAGTATCTGATTGCTGAGATATAAAAAATCCAATACCTTCTCCAAAAATGTCTAATAATTACTGGTAAAATATTGAGTTTTATCTAGATTTCTAGGGTTATGAGAAAAAAAAAAAAACAGTATAAACTGAAATCAAGCTCTATTTGTGTGGTTTTCTTTTTTTTTTTTTTCTTTTTTCATTTTTTTTAGTTGTATGAAAATTGCTCCAGATACATTTTCTGGGAATGAGTTTTCAAATTGCAATTTTGGACATATTTCTCCACGCATTCTTAAAATGAACTGAATTGTAGTTCCTCTAAGGACCACTAAATAAATGAAGCCAGTTTATAAATTTTTCAGAAACCCTTCAGAGTCCCAAACACACTTTGTCATTTGTTTTGTCTAAGCTTTTTAATTCTCTTTGAAATAAATAGAAACAGCAGAGACTGCTCTGCCAAATAGTTTTTAAACTGAGTGTGTGTTTATGTGTGTGTGTGTGTGTGAGAGAGAGAGAGAGAGAGAACTAGAACAGTTTTTCAAGGGAGTAAGTATTTAGAGAGAATTAATGAATACTATAATATTTTGAAGAACAAAGATGGAGAGGATTAACAATAAAATGGTATGTGCCAAAACACTGCATAATAGTACCATAAATATGATCATGTAACAGATTCAAATAATGGGATCCTTCAGTATATTCTGAGCACCATGCACTTAAATTTTCCAACCAATCCAGAACAGGAGATACAGGATAATTTTGTTTCAACTTTATTTAAGTACAGCTGGCAATCAAACACTGAATGATTTTAAGATGTACAACTTGATGTTTTTATACATGTATACATTGTGAAATGTTCACCACACTCAAGGTAATTAGAATATCCATCACCTCATATAGTTACCATTTTTTTGTGTGGGTAGGGAGAACATTTAAGATCTACTCTCAGCAAATTTAAGATCTACTCTCAGCAAATTTCAAGTATACAATACAATATTATTAACTATAGTCACATTGTTGTACATTAGATCTCCATAACTTATTTATCTTGCTTAACTGAAACTCTACCCCTTTGACCAACATCTCCCCATTTGCCCATCCCTCAGCCCCTGGCAACCACCATGCTATTCTCCGATTCTATGCATTTGACACTTTCTTTTCATTCTACATATAAATGAGATCATGCAGTACTTGTCTTTCTGCATCTGGCTTATTTCCACTTAGCATAATGTCCTCCAGTTTTATCCATATTGTTCCAAAAAAAAGCAGGATTTCATTCTTTTTCAAGGTTGAATAATATTCCCCTGTGTGTATATGTGTGTATATATATGTATATACATACATTGCGTATGTGTATATATATGCATTGTGTGTATATATAAAGAAAAAATATGATATACATAAAAAGAGACGAAATGTTTTATATACACATACATAAACATATATGTATATGTTTTCACATCTTGGCTATTGTAAATAATGGGAAAATGAACATGTAAGGGCAGATGTCTTTGAGATTATGATTTCATTTCTTTTGGATATATACCTGGAAGTGGGTCTGCTGGATCATATAATAGTTGTATTTTCAACTGTTTGAGGAAACCTTCATATTCTTTTCCATAATTACTATACCAATTTACATTCCTGTAACAGTGTACAAGGGTTTCCTTTCCTCCATATCTTTGCCAATGCTATTTATCTCTCATTTTCTGATAATAGCAATTCTTACAGGTGTGAGGTGATCTCTTAGTGTGGTATTGATTTGCATTTCCCTGATAAATAAAAATAAATTCCCTGATAAAGTTAAGTTTCATATACCAAGGTTTATCTTTCCACTGTCAGTTCATGGTTGCTTTTAATGATGCCAATGGAAAAGATGACCTTTCTTACCAGTCACTTTTAGGATGTGTAGACTGAAAATGGAGGGAGAAGAAATTCAAGTACCACATTGATCCCATATATGGCCTATAGGTACATTTCTCTTATTTTTTGTTATTACTAGTCATATTAACTCTCTCAAGAAGTTAAAATCTGTTAACTAAAGTAATATCATTTTTCTTGAAGTGTTATCACAATATTGGAATAAAAACACTTAGTAGGAATTCTTAATCTCAGGAAACAAACTGAGGGTTGTTGGAGTGGTGGGGGGTGAGAGGGATGGGGTAGCTGGGTGATGGACATTGGGGAGGGTACGTGCTATGGTGGGCGCTGTGAATTGTGTAAGACTGATGAATCACAGACTTGTACCTCTGAAACAAATAATACATTATATGTTTAAAAAAAAAAGAAGAAGAAGAAGAAGAAGAAGAAGAAGATAGCAGGAGGGGAAGAATGAAGGGGGGAAATTGGAGGGGGAGACGAACCATGAGAGACTATGGACTCTGAGAAACAAACTGAGGATTCTAGAGGGGAGGGGGCTGGGGGGATGGGTTAGCCTGGGGATGGGTATTAAAGAGGGCATGTTCTGCATGGAGCACTGGGTGTTATATGCAAACGATGAATCATGGAACACTACATCAAAAACTAATGAGGTAATGAATGGTGACTAAAATAATAAAATAAAATTTTAAAAAAGCACTTAGTAGAATGTGATATCCTTTAGTATAAATGCAAAATTGGAAGTTTGGATTGAGTCACTAAGATAAGAAGTAGATAAAAAGCAAATTTTCATATAAAATTTTGCAAACTAATTTCACAAATCTAAAATCCCTTCAGCTTATTAAAGATATAAAATGGTTTAAAGATTAAATATCAAGAGAGGGCAGGATCAGGGATTTCAAAACACTCTTCTGAGTACTTCCATTTTGGGTGAGGAGTACCTGACCCAATCTTATAACTAATAAAAGAACCTTTGGAAGGACGCCTAAGAAAACCTGACATATGTCCTCAAGAGTTAGGCAATTCATGTCTAATTTCAAAATGGAAAAGCTAAAAGCAGAGTTGATTTTACTTTCAGTTTTGGTCATAGAGCAAAGGGGAGTTTGCTGCTCTATTAGAATCAGCCTATACCAGAAAGCTTGGGGGCAAAGTGATTCTTTGCCTTCAGGCTGATACATTCAAGACAGTTGAACCAAAGTCATTTAAAATCATCAGATAGGACAGCCAGAGGGCAATGGGACCACTAGAGAAAGAGAGTCTACGTGGAGTAAGATGGCCATTGAAAAACAAAGGACCAAGGGTAAAGCTGCATGCAGAAGGAAAATGAGCCATCTAGGTCATGGACATGTAACTGAGAGATTCTCCCCTCCCCACCCACACAATTGCCAATAAAAATATGCCAAACTTAAAGAGCATAAGACCATATCCACAGCTCTGCTCAATCAAGAACATTCCTGCCAGATTCCCCATTCTCTGTCTTTCCAACATTTTGACCCTGAGAGGGCAAGATGAGAGAGACCAGGTGGAAAAACAAGGCAAGTTAGAAGAAAAATTTAACCAGACCTCTTTCCTAGCAGATCACAGCAAGGGGAGAAATGTAGAGCTGTAATTAAAGTAGGAAATGTTGGTTGCTACATGGTTCCAGGTGTCTTTAATGTCTTAATCAAGGCTATTTTTACACTTTAATACAACTGTACACTTATTTATTATGAATGAGCAAAACAGTATGAAATTGACTTCATCTAAGGGCAGGAGTAGTTGGGAACTTGGAGGTCACACTTGGCTGTGGGATGTGGTGTCACCAGAAAGCAGCAGTGAGACACGGCCACACAGATGATGGAAAGCAACCCCCCATCTGCATGTTACCATTTTAAATATTAATTTCAGCCCTTCTTTTTTAAAAGCCACTACACTTTCTGTAATGAATTTTGGTTCACAAACTCCTAAAAAACATATAATGATAACTTTCTTATGACAGTTACATTTGTTTTGCCTAAAGATTATTCATCGTTTAGTGAGTTCTTATCCTTTTGAAGCCTTAAGTAAGAATACAAATACTCCCCAATACCTGCAAAAATAGTTTTGTGTCAAAAATTCAATGTAACATACTCTGAGCTCAGCTGATTATGGAAAATTGCCTTCTTCTGATGAAGTAATCTGCATCTCGATTTTGTCACCATGGTAAAAACAGCTTCCTCCAAATTGTTTTACAAGGAAATTGGTACTTTGGAAACAATGTCTCTTTTCTTTAGAGAAAAATACATCTTTGGAAAATGATTTCTTTCTTTCAAAAAGAACCTGCTGCTCAAAATTTCTTAAAATATATTCAATCATTGTGTTTAATTTCCTTTTTCAATTGTTGGTGTGGAAAGATATTTTGGTGTCATAAGTAGTCTATAATAAAAAGAACACAGCAGATTGTGATCTAAATCAGTAAAAAGTGTTTTTTATATTAAAATACTGATTTTGTATGTTGGAAAGTTTCTGAAAATGAAAAGAATCATTGATTAAACTGAATAATAACATATAAAATGTATAATTAAAAAATCTAAATTTTCCTTGTAACAAATATTCACTCTCTTAGCAAGTTTTAGCATTTTTTTTTTAGCCTAAAATCATCTGGTAACTTAAGCACCCAAAGAGCTTTTGATTTGGCCAAGGAAGCATAGCCATCTAGGGGCAGAATCTGGCCTCCTAAGAAAACGTAGCCTGTTGTTCCCCTGTTCCTTGCATTACAACGAGTCCTCCGAGTCATTCTGAGAGTTAAAAGTGAGTGAACAATGAATCCACAAGTAATTTTTAGACCTTACTTTTTAGGCATTTTGCAGCTCAAAATAAGGCAGTATTACATAGTAAAGAGTTTGGCTTTGAAGTCAGACAGACTTAGACTTGAATATTGGCTCTGCCTCTCACTCATTGACTTTGAGATTTCAGGATTTAATTAACTTTGGGGTCTTTGTTTTCTCGTAATAGACATTGAGTGAAGGGTACTTATTATCCCTGACCCAGTAAATGTATAGACAACTGGAACACTGGCATGTGGTTGCTTCTATATGAGGAGAAGAAACACATGAAAAACATGAAACACAGTGAACAGTGAGATAAAAGTAATATGAAAACAAATATGAAAAGTTAGACAAGACAACCATAGATTTTTTTTTTTTAGTGTAGAATGTGACATTTCAAAGAGATTCACAGAGATCATTAAAGTCTTCTGGATTAACTGACACTTGAACTGAATCTTCAACAAACTCAATATTGGAGAACAGTATCCCAAGTACTTGACTATGCAGCATGCACTGGGCATGGGGTTCAAAGTTTAAATACAATCCCTGTCCTCTATGGGGGGGGGGGATTAGGACAGATAAATCAGCAATTATACTGTAATGAAATGAATTAAGGATGTAAGATATAAGTGAACAGAGAGGACAACGCTGGTTAACAGTATGTGTGTTCCCGTGTGTGTTGGTGGCCGCGCCTATGTGTAATACAGCAAGAGTTAAGGACTGGTGAATGACGGTTTGCAGAGAAGGAGATGCTGGAGAGCTGAATTTAAATTTACCCGTGGAATCCTATAATTTTTTTATAACACTTTTCTTGATTTGTAATTTTGTGAGTGTATAATTGTGTATTTAATGCCTGTGTTCCCCACTAAAATATAAGATTCTAATCAATTCATGTCTGTTACCTATTATTATTTATACTAGCTGAAAACCAATGAAAAGTTTTAAGCCTATCCTTAACTCACCAAACCACCATTAACTTAGTATCACCAAACTATCATTAACTAGCCTATAATCACATTGAACCACCACTGGGGAGGCTAGGAAAAGAGCTTGCCATTCATGCAGAATGTGCCTACAGTTCACTCCTCTGTGGTAGGACCCTTCAGGAAGCCAGCAGAGAGGCACTGATATTTTAACATCTGCCCTCATTTCCCTCAACCTTTATTATCACAGATGCTTCAACCCTGATCTTTTTAAGTCACATACTAGCTGATAATACTGTTAGCCACTTGCCATATATCAAAGTAGAACTTAACTTCATGTTGTCTCTTTTTTAATGCAAAGTGACCACAAGATATACTGATGGATATTCTGCCCACTGGGAGAATTTATCTTTTCAATAAGCTTTCAGGAACACTTCTGAATCAGGCTCAGTAACTCCAGAGCAATTCCATTCTGACTGTATTAGCATATTAGGAAAGCCATTGGTTCTAACGTTTTCTCCTCCTTGGTCATTTCACACAGAGAATACCCCATGTTACCATATGTTGAAGGAATAGCATTATATAGAAATAGGCCAGTGGAATTTGGAATCATTTGCTTACAGAACTTTTTCATGTTTTCAGAACACTGGAAACCCTATTTTGGAATATGACACTTCTAACTGATGAAGTAATGTTGCTGATTGTGCCCAGCTTCATGGAATGGCAGGTCAGTTTGTATTCATTTCATGATACGAAGCTCTGCTCACATATTTATTTGGTATGCCTTGTAGATCAAGTCAGGGCAGATTTGGAACTTTTTGTCATACAGATAAATAGGAATTTAGAAACCTAGCCATATGTTTTGGTCCTAATCTCTCATGGTCTGTTAGCCCCCACCAAAGAATCCTGCCAATCAAAATGTTTTCATTATCTTTCTCCAGACTCCACTGGATATTAAGGGCCTTACCCTCCTTGTTTGGGGGAATCAAATACTGGTTCTAGGCCTGTGCCAACTCAAAACCCCACCAGCCTCCTTGAAGTCAGGTAGCCCATTTTAATAGCACATCATTCACATTATCATCATTGCAGTATTTGTAAAATATACTGATGCTCTTTCGCCAATGCATTTATTATTGTTCTTTCATGGGGCAAAATGAGAGATATACAGAAGATATATTCCTCCAATATTTCTAAAAAGTAAGTTTCTATTTAACTTACGATTTGAATTCCAGATTCTTACTCAAACTGGAATGTTCAAGCACAGGTTGCCTGATGCATTTCTAATTGCTTCTTAGTCTACAGTTTATGACTTTTTGAGACTAAAATTAACCCTGAAATTAAAAGTTGACCACACTAGGGGAGCCTGGTGGCAGTCAGTTAGGCGTCGGACTCTTGTTTTCAGCTTAAGTTGTGATCTCAGTTCCTGATCTCAGGTTTGTGATATCGAGTCCCAGGTTAGGCTCTGCACTCAGCACACAGTCTGCTTAAGACTCTCTCTCCCTCTCTCTCTGTCCCTCCCCCCTCCCCTCTGCACACACTCTCTCTTTCCCTCTAAAATAAATAAAAAATAAATCTTTTAGAAAAAGTTGATCACACTAAATGAAGATAATATGTCAGAATGTCTTTGTTGTATTTACATTACTGAATGCAACTCTGCAAAACATATCTGCATATTTTTTCTAAATTAAATTTATGATCTCCCTTATTCATTCTCACCTTAATAAATGACAATATACTGCCCCAGTTTCTCAGACTAGAAGTCTCAGTGTCCTTTATTTTTATCTCACATTCCATTTCATTAGCAAGTCCTACTGACTCTACCTCCAAGTTATCCTAAATCCAATCATCTCTTCCATTTTTGCTTTTTTTCAGAAAGCAAAAATGATATGCTCGGAACAGCAGTTGGAAGGATCTTTTCATGATGTTCTCTTAGGATTTACAGCACTCCAACAATTTCTCATAGCTATAGAATAAAATCCAAATTTTTACTATGACCTACAGGGCCCTCCATCAACTGGCCCCTGCCTATCCCTTAAGCAATATTTCCAGTTTTCTCTGTCTTACAGTCCATTTCAGCAACACTGCCTTTTGTATTATTTTTCAAACTTCCCAACATTTTCCCCTTTATCTTCCCCAATGTTTGAAAGACTATTCATTCGCTCATATTTCCCCATCCCTCTGCTCTTTCACATCACTCCAGTCTCTGCTTAAATTTCAGTTTAGAAAGGTTTTCTCTGATTATCCATCTGAAAGATCACAGTGATTCTTCCTCACTCTATTCTAATCTATTGCCCTATTTTATTTTTTTAATATTTATAGCATGCCAGTATACTTATTTACTTACTAGTTACAGTTTATTGTGTTCCTCCAATAGAATGTAATCCCATGAGCTCAGGTTCCTTTATGTCTATCTACTGCTATATCCTCAGACCGGTGACTGACACACAGTAGGAGAAAATGTCTGTTGAATGACTGAAGAAATGAATGAATAAATAACTACTGTAGTCAAGGACAAATATAAAAAGATTCTGAACCAGGGCAGTGAGAATTAGAATGGAAATGACAGAACACAAAATATTGCACAAAAAGAATTGATGACTCTGTGAATGGAAGATACAAAGATAGAACAGTGAAAGATATCTTACATTTTTGACCTATATTTCCAGGAGAGTAATGGCGGCTTCATCCTGGGCATGACAACATAAGTTATGAATAGATAACCAATTTTCATGTGTGATATGAGATGGAAGATCTGAGGTTGAAGAAAGATAAAATAGTCAGTTGGGGAAGAAGGAGATCCCTTTCGATAACTCAAAGTTCAGGTAAACCTCTGAAAGCTAATCATTAAAAAAAGCAGGAGAATATTTAATGTGTTCTGTTTATGTAAACAACTCAATATATACAGCACGCTCAGTGATAATAACATGTCAAAAGAATATAACTGTCAATAGAGAAATGGATAGAATAAGAAAAGAGATTTCAGAGAAGCAAAACTCAGCAGTATGGGTTCATCACTGCTCAGAAATAAGAAATAATTTGGGGGAATATGAGAAATTCGGCCCCTTGATAGTGTTCTCTGCTGTGTGAGGTAGGAATAATTTGCTAGGCTTCTTCATGAAATAGATGAAATCTCTCTTGAGGGTATCTGCATCTCTGTTCTTTCATTCCATGGTCATCAGGCAAGCTTTTGATCAATAATTAATTTTCTTATATAGTTCAAATACCAGGAAGTGAGCTGCTTTAGCTAGAAATGTGATCACTGGAGTAAATTAATATATTGGAAATTTGATTTATTTATCAATCTCTTGTGAGTTTAGTTAACATCAGCTTAATTTTGGGTTGAGAGCTTGAAAAATCCAAGTAATTGAAAAATCCAGTTTGTGGACTTTTAAGGATGAATATTTTATCTTGGATGTTATGAGAGTGTTTCTTGAATGCTCAGCCTAGCTATTTAAGTTACTCATACCTAACTACATTTTCTTCCTTATTTTAACAAATTATCTGACTTTGCACATATTTCAATCATGTAGTAAGTGAGGATATTAATTTTGCTTAATAATTAATGATTTGTAGACAACAATGACAGCTCAGATAATGGGTTTTCATAATAGTTTAGAAAGGAAAGGTCATATAATCCAGTAACTTACCATATCCAAGCGAATCTAATTTGGTGAATTTAATGATGAACATTAGTCCTTTTCCTTTTCCCCTTTTCTTCAGTTTTTCTCTGGAAAATAAGTGAAAAGGTAAGTCATTGAATATAATATTAGTATATGCCTAAATTTTCATCATGAATCTTTTTTGCTCATAGACTTTCATTATGAACAGTGGTTTAAGAATATTGTCAAAAATCTTTGAGAATTTTGTCTGAAGTGTTATGATTTAAGTGCTCATTATACAAATTTATACTTAAAATCTCCACTATAAGTTCCTTAAAATGTATGCTTTATTTATTTTTGAGTATCACATAAAAATTAACAAAATATTTAGCATAAAACATGTAAAATAATGATTGAATGATGATGGTCTGAAAACCCTGTGTATCAAGATTTCTTTGGCTGCAATCAACAGGACCTAACCTTGGCTAACTTAAGCAAAATTAGAAGGATGGGGCTAACTCAATGATTCAAAGGACAAAGCCATAGAATAAGGAATGAGGAGTAAGTGGAATTGGGCCAGCCCAGCAAACCTCAATATATTTGACAGCATATTATAAGGTATGTTAAAATAGAGAAATATTGTTAGTTTGCTTTTTATCACCAGTGGTAACACCTTGGAACATTTTGTTTTCAGTCACTTAACCCTATTTTTAAAAATTCTGTTCCACTGTTAATAAAATATATATTTTAAATCCGTTTATGTTTTGCATAAAATGGTTATAAAAAACAATATCATGTTAAATATGCACCCTATATGGTCTCCGATTACCAGGTATTTATGATTTTTAGTTTTTGTGTGCTACAAAATGAAATAAATGAGGAGCAAATTACTGTACAATAGAAAACAGTGATGCAGCTGTGATAAATGTAGGTTGCAGATAGTAGCAATCAATAGTCTAAAGGAGCCATCTATTAATGTGTAGCAGAAGAAAAGTACTAGATTAGGAAAATAAAAACAATAACTTGCCATTTCCCAAATAGGTTGTAATAAGATAAAAAAAATCAAAAGTAAAATCTCAATCATCACTATTGTTTCTTAAGGGTACAGTTAACAAAGGCACATCCATCAAATAAATAACAATAACTAAAAATTATATGCATAAGAGATTATTATAAAACTAAAAATTTAATAGCAAATAAGACTACAAAAATTTCCAAAACACATGACTTTTTTTTTTTTTTTTTTTGCTTTAGAAGTCCGGTTACCTTGGAGTTTATTTAAACTAAGAGAAAAAGGTCATAATGTTTTCATACGATACATACTTCATTCTTTAAATAACAATTGTGGGGGCGCCTGGGTGGCTCAGTCGTTAAGCGTCTGCCTTTGGCTCAGGTCATGATCCCAGGGTCCTGGGATCCAGCCCCGCACCCGGCTCCCTGCTCAGCGGGAGGCCTGCTTCTTTCCCACTCCCCCTGCTTGTGTTCCCTTTCTCGCTGTCTTTCTCTCTGTCAAATAAATTAAAAAAAAAAATCTTTAAAAATAAATAAATAAATAAATAAATAACAATTGTGACACATAACAGAAAGAATTATGGAATGTAGCTCTTATGATCCCTACAAAACACCAACATCTTGGATGGTACATAATTTAAAGAAATGTCTTAAACACTTTTTGAAATACTAAACAAGAAAAGCAACATGAACTTCCATACTGATTTTATGCAACTTCTATGTAGTACCTTGACTTAAATCCAAGAGCAAAAGTTAAGACTCTCTTCCTCTATTTTTCGTAAACAACTGCATGGTAAACTTAGATGGCTTTTCCTGGGTTTTTACCTGGGAGTGGCCTTTTTAAATTTTTTATTTAAAAAAGGGCAGGTTTGGCACTTTTATACTGATGTCACCAATGTTACTATTTCTTGGGATCTCAGGAAGATTCATATTCTTTTTTTTTTTTTTTTTTGAGTGTAACTTTGTAACTTATTTTTTTTAATTTTTTTATTGTGTTATGTTAGTCACCATACAGCACATCATTAGTTTTTGATGTAGTGTTCCATGATTCATTGTTTGTGTATAACATGCAGTACGTGCCCTCTTTAATACCCATCACCGGGCTAACCCATCCCCTCATGCCCCGCCCCTCTGAAACCCTCTGATTGTTTCCCAGAGTCTATAGTCTCTCATGATTCGTCTCCCCCTCTGATTTCCCCCCCTTCAGTTTTCCCTTCCTTCCCCTAAAGTCCTCCGTGCTATTCCTTATGTTCCACATATTCTTTACAGCTGATACAGCATGGGCTGGAGCTCCTGCTTCAGATTTCTCCAGTTTATTTTGTGCATCAATTTGTGTAACAATCTCATTCATGTTGGTCTCCAATACCATTATCCCCCATCACCATTTCTGCCAGAATATTGTGAACCTTGTCTACATGGAATATTAAACCTCATTCATGGCAATGTTTCCACAAGTATCTTGAGTTCTAGGGACATTATGAATGATTTTCAGGAGACGGTGGGGTGGATTTAGGTGTCAGATCTGGATACATATGGTAAGAGATCCATGAATCTTGGGCTTCTTGTGTGATTGTATTAGATTTAAAATGCCAAGGTCACTTTCTGAAGAACCCACACAGAAGACAAAATATAATGTTGCATAGTGTCTATAAATCAGTTTGTTGTCATATCTTCCAATTAACAATCCTTTTTCTAGGCAATTACATTTTCATCTCTCTTTGATACCAAATGGATTGTGTCCCTGATGACTTGCTATTGTGTGTCTCCACTGTTGGGCCAGAGTAAGTCTTTAGTCTTGGGCTAATTTTATTTTACTACAGAGGCAATGCCTTTCTTACTACTCTACTCAATGGCCCAAGATTTATAACATTTTCCCACCTGGGTGGAACACAAACTACTTATTGCTGTGTTTGAGCTCTGGAGATTGTTTTCTCTAAACATGTTTCAGGCGGTTCTCTTCCCAGCCTCCTGTATTTTCCTTAAACATGGGTAGATTAGTACCTAACTGCATACCTGGGAGGGATTCTCTACCTATCTCTGAGGCTCTTTTCATCTATAGCTTACTTATTACCAGTACTCAGCCCTAAAACTTGAGCTGCCTTGATCTGCATAGACTCTCATCTTCTCAACTCAGCCTGCTGAGTTGGCTGCATGACTAACACAAACCGGGAAGCCCACCTGCATGTGTCCCTGCTCTACAACTTTAGTTTGGTTCACTGCAGGTTGATGACCCCGGGCTGTCAGAAGCACTTCACCCAGGCCAGTCTGCTTCCGTGAGTGCTCCTTGAACCTGGGACCTTTGAAGCAGCAGGTGGACCCCAGTGGGCAGGGAGAGCCGACTTGCGGCATGCCGCTATGCCGGGAAAATTGTGAGTGGTAGTGGGCAAGATGCTGCACAGTTTATAGTTGCAGAGCCGCTGGCAGCTGGGACTGCAGTTGGGGGCAGGAACCTCTGCCCTGCCAGGGCCCTCTGCCACTCCTTCCCCTTTTACTGCTGCTCCCTGCTGACCTGGGTGAGAAGATGGGGAGCAACTCCTTGGAGGCGAACCCCAGGTATCATAACAGTGGGCAGTGTCTGCAGAAGCAGTCCCACCCTGCTAAGAACCATCCAAATGTGGCTGGCCCGCCCCTTCACCAGCCCTGCCCCCTTCTGGGAGCTCTGCTACACTCTCATGGCCTTCTCTCTGTTCCTGTGCTTCCTCTCCTGAGAGCCCCTTTGGTTTCCACCCACACTCCCTCCAGGTATGGGCCAGTCCATGCATGGCAGCCTCCTTCCTACAACACTTCCCTACCAGGAGCAGCGCAGGCTGGGGGTTTGGTTGGACACTGAGTGGTTCTTGAATCTTGCACATTTGGTTCTAGCCCCCCTCCACTGCTCTGCTCTGCTTTTCCCAGCCTGGGAGGCGGTTGGGAGCTAGACGTGCCAAGGTGACCTTCTTGCTGTGGATGGTGAGGCTATAAGGTGAGACTCCAGACCCTTCTCTGGGGGGTGTACCCCCCAACCCTATTACTTGGTAGAGCTCATGGTGACAGCCCTGCCCTCAGTTCCCACATGGGGCCTCCAGTAAAATGGCAGTTGCTCTCAAAACAAAGCAAAACTTTAATTAAAAAATTTAAATATTAAACAAAATGTGATAGAAAATACTTCAGCAAATAAGTAAGTTTCTGGCCAAGAAAGACCAAAAGCTATTGTGTTGTTCTATCCAAAAGAAAGTTTCATGGTATTTCATATTTTAAAAATTGGGTAAGACTTAGAACCATCATAAGGCTCAGGGTTAATCATGATAAACTCAAAAGAAGCTGTGTCCAACTGTCAATTTTATCACATTTATTCTGCATTCAGTAATTTAATGTTAATGAATTAGACTTACTCCACTAAATTAATATTGTTAATTTTAATATTTGTTTTTCCATTCTTGTTTGTATATAATTATTAAATTTTCTTTGATTTATAGTAATAGAAAAATTTAAATCACAGTAACTTCATACCTAGATTTGTGTGTGTGCTTAAAACACAGCAAATGATATAATAAATAATTCAAATAAACACTGTGGCCTATGCTATTTTATTATTGTTGTTATTATTATTCCTATTAAAGGGGTTATGAAATACTATGTTTGAGAAGTCTGATCCAGTAGGCAACTAATTGGAATTAGGAGCAGGGTTGAAGTTCTATACTCTTATTGGACTATGTCAGAAAGCTTAGTCAGTAGGTTATCTAGGAGAGCACAGAGTAGAGCACAGGTTTTTCAAATATTAGTGCTCATAAGAATCACCAGAGCCAATTCCCAGGCTCTAGATTTTCTCATTTAATAAGTCTAGGGTGAGATCCTAGGACATATTTTTTAAAATTACCTCCCATGTGATTCTGATGCTGTAGTCTGTAAATTACACAGTGGCACTCTAGTCTAAAAATCAAGATGAACAAGTAAATGGGAATTTGGACTAGAATTGATTATACTTATAGAGAAGCAAATAAAAACACATATAACCCAAACTCAGGGATAAGAAAAGCTTCCATGAGGAGTTAATTTGAAGAATGCTTAAGACATGGTGAGGCAAAAAGATTTTTTTTTTTTTTTTTTTTTTTTTAGGAAATACTGTAGTGATAAAGAGGCCTGGAGGTAAGGGCAAGCATGACACACTTAGGAAACAACAAATTATTAAATATAACTGGAGATTCTTAAGCTGATTAAACACAAGGCAAATAGATCATTAACAAATAGAGCAATGTACTACAAAGGAATCAATATACTCTTAACCCTATATTCACCAGTAACAGGTGAGTATAAATTCCTCACAAAAATCTTTTTAATTATGACCATATCCTTTAATAGATTTGGATTACTTTTATAAGAATATTCTCTTTCTGCTGTAATCGACAATTATCTGAAACTTTTCACATGTACAGATGGAGTGATTAATTGCATCTGTAATCTTCTAAGACTAAATATACTTTTTTTTTTTTTCTGGCCATTTTCCATAGGTAATATAGCATTTAAGGTTTTCAAAGTAGTCCACCCAAATATTTTCCAGTAATTGAGATCATACTCTACATAATTTCTATTTTCATTTAGTCAATTACAATTGTAGTCCACCCAAATATTTTCCAGTAATTGAGATCATACTCTACATAATTTCTATTTTCATTTAGTCAATTAGAATTGATCAAATTTTGTTACACACTATAGCCATGACAAAGAGATTTTTAAAAGCTTAACATCCATGCATGATACAGTATAATTTTCTATTCTTTCTCCACAGAAGGGACATGTCTAATGCCTGCAATTGTGCCTAGAAGCCAATGTTTATTAAATTCTGGATTCTATCTGTTTCTAGAGATAACTATAGCTCAGATATGATAAATCAAGTTCTTTCCAACTCAGGTTTCCAGTTATCATTCAGCAACACTTATCACTTAGCCCCATAGGGAGGACATAGTGTTGGCCCTTTATTCCTGGCACAAATGAAAGTAAACCATGAAAAACATAAGTCATCCTATATATATAGTACCTGAGTTAATAGAACATTTAAAGACCTTACTCCTGAGTAATGTTCTGCTATAATTTCAGCATAGTATTCATATTTTTATAAATGAACAATCTACCATCTGGATCTCTAGCATTTCTGGCCACTGATCTTTAAAATACAGATTTCATAAAGGTTAAAATAGTTATCAGTTCTTTTGGTGAGGGTCCATGTCCTCTCCCAGCATTGTATGTATCCTATCAACCTGACAACACGTTTAGTCCATTGTACCGTTTTATTTTATTTCCATACCGACCACCAGTCATGACTAGTCTTAGAGCTCCCATTAATGCATATTAGGATTAGCAAACTGTTTTCAACATGATGACAGGCCTCTAGTATTTTAATTTTAGTGTGATTCAGAATTCTGAATTCTGTTCCTATAGCTCCTGCTTGGCCTATTGGAGCAAGTACTAATTAAACTACCATATATTTTTTTGTCACAGGGAATTAAAGGAATGTGTGCAATTTGAAAGTATAAAATGCACCCCAAATTAGGGTTTGCCTTATGAAATTGCCCTTTGGGCAGTGAGGCTGGATATAATCCACTTGTCATTGTGTGCAGGTCTTTGACCTCAAGGAATTCTTCTTAATCCATCTTCAGGCACTTTATTTCTTGATGATACTAAGTATAATCCTTTAATACAATAATGGTTCACTGAATTTGACAGGAATATTTCATTACTTCACCTACTTTTGGATTGCTTGAACACCATTGTGTCACCTATTTCAGTAACACAGGTGTCTGGTACTAAGGATCTGCCGAAATCACCTAAAGTCTCCTTCTGTGCCAACTACTAGGTCTTAATTCTACCTCTACATTTCCATAAGAATTTCCATAACTAAATACCCCATATTGGTAGTGTCCAGTCATCCAGGGTCCATTTGCCAGACTGCATCTCAAGACATTTCTATCTAGTCCGAAAATCTGTAACTATTCTAGCACTTTCCCGAGGATATATATATATATCTATACTGCTCAATACTGGGGCATTCAGTTGTACCTATGGTATAAACTTAACAATTTATTCCCACCTTCCATCACTAGAATTTGACCAAGTATAGGACTTACTTTCACTGATTTCTAAACAAGAACATGACCTTCAATCCAGGGACTCTCATAAGTAATCAACTAGCCTGTTTTTCCTTGGTTACAAGGGAAAATGTGGTTCAAACCATGTAACAATATGAGCAGGAAGGTCTTGGGATATTCATCATTGACCCTAAAAGAATTGAAGCAGGCTTTTCATAAAGGGCATGGGCATTTGTCAGATGATCTTGGATCCTGAACTGCTGCCTCTTCATTCAAATATTTCTCTGATGCTTCACATGACATAATAGGTTTTTCTGTTCTCAAGGTTTTCTGATGTCCTTTTACATTAAAGTAGTCTCTTGGTATGCCCAGTAACAGCTGCCAATTGTCTTTCCAAAAAACTGTATTGAGTGGCTACAATAGGCATATTTCAAATCCAAAATTCAATCTTTACTGAGGTATAGTTTTCAATTTCTGCCAAAGGCTCCATTCTTTACTCCTTTTAATTTCAGAAATTTTTAAAATTATTTGAGCGTTTGGATCACAAGGTCCTACAAGCAATGTATAAGCCACAATCCTTTTAAATCTTTTAATATTTATTTATTTTCAGGCCCCATTCATATGCAGATTTCATTCAAGCACAAGTTTTAGGACTTTGTGCATAGGGTCCAGCGTTATCACTAAATAAGACATGTGATTCACCAGAACACAAACTGTCCCATTAGTTTCTGTACTTATTTTGTTGTGGAGGTCAGTAAAAAATAGTAATCTATTTCTCATAATTGGGAGGATACTCCAAGCTCATTATAATTGTCCAACATTTCACAGACTCTGCTCGATCTTAAATTTTGTCTGCTTAAATCAACCAGTCTTTATTTGCCACATAGGTGACGTCACCACTGTACTACTATCCTTCTATCTTCCTGTCTGAGGAAGAATTATCATTACATTTTCAACTCAATGAATCAATTGATTCTAATGACTTTAAAGTCTAAGTGCTGATGTACTACTTTATGACAGTATGCCAGTGAATTAAATGTTCCTTTGGGGGAAAAAATGTGAAAGTGTACTGGAGTCCACTCCACATAAATGCAGATGTTTGACTCTATTACAAAAAAGGAATGGGTAAGAAGGGGCTAGTCAAATCTGTTATACCATATCAATAATCCTTGTCTTGTTGTATTTTTTTGTTATATAGGCTTTACCATATCTGTTCCAGACAAATCTCTCAGGGAAATTGTCTCCTTTGGTCCCAATAGCCTTATTGTCTTTCTCCGTGAACTAACTGCCTTGTGTCTCTACAAGATGGAGTTGTGAAAAAGTTAGTGGAAATCAATACTCTCATTTCAATCTCTTTCTTAACCAGGGGAATAATCTCTTGTTGCCCTTCCAGAATTCTATATCAGTTAATATTTATTATAGAAGATAGCCAGAGAAATTCCAAAGGTTTCCAAATGTCCAATTTTAATCAGGTCAAGGGTAAATTTGGCTCATCTCCAATTTAAAAATGGTACATTTGGATCTCTCCATTTGCACATAATACAATCTCAATTATACTTTAATGTAATGGTGACATAACACAAAATGTATTTTCCTGTCATATGTCTCAATTTTCCACCAGAGCATATCTGTACTCTCCACATTTTACCTTCAGGCCTTTTCTCTCTATTCCCAGTGGATATTTCAAATTTACTGCCTATATCCAATCATCTCCAAAACTTCCGCATATTCCTCATAAACATTTTTCATATACCATTGTCTAAGACCTTGGCTCGTCCTCTCTGGTATTGTGCTGAAAAATCCCTGTCTTTCAGTTACTTGTTCTCAGGTTGTTTTCTATTAAACAAGGGGGGGGGGGAGGAATTTAGCCCCTCATTAACTATTTTCTCTAATTTGTGATTCTCAGAACAGAATTTTAATTAATCCAACATAGAATATGTGAAGCAAATCTTATGGCTAGAGTTTAAGCTGGTTTTCAACCATTCAACCATTGATGATGTACCACCAGTTCTTAGTAGCAACACTGTCAATTTTCTTTCTTTTATTTTTAATTCCATTTTCTAAGAGCCATCTGAACAATTTCACCTGGTTTAGTCCTTCCTCCTTTTCTTTATTTTCACTTTAATGTCCCCTTTCTAAGAAGGAGGCTGTTGAAGTGGGGAGAGTACCAATTTTTACTGATCATCTAACACATGTATACTGGCTACCCCTGTGTATTTTTTGCCACACCCAAAGCTAGGTTACATAAAGTACCAGAGTGGCAATGCATGATTTGTATCAATAGTACCAAATTAGGGATTTTCTCTCTCTCTCTCTCTCTCTCTTTTTTTGAGAGAGAACACTAGAGTATGAGAGGGGAGCAGGGTGGGGAGGGATGGGGAGGGGTAGGGGGAGAGGGAGGAGAGAATCTTAAGTGAGTTCCACCCTCTGGAGCCCTATGCAGGGCTCAATCTCACAACCCTGAGATCTTGACCCAAGCAGAAATTAAGTCAGTTGCTTAACTGACTCAGCCACCCAGGCGCCCCAGGATTCCCTCCTGTTATCACATTGTTGATAGAGTTTTGCCTCTGTCCTTAACATTTCTAATGTTATGGAAAGAGTGTTGTTATTTTTTAGTTGGAGAGGGAATAGAGAATTTTGGCTATCTCAGGTTAAATTTGCTAGATTTCCACATTACCCATTGCAACTAGTTAATTGTAATATAATCTGGGATCCTTTTATTTGTTCTTTAAACATTGTTTATGTGTATTTTTAGTTGTACTGTGTAATAGATCTCATAATTTTTGTTTTTATATTCAAATGAATTTTAAAGTATCTACCCATATTGCTTATGAATATCAACAGTATTCAACCACATGCTTCATTAAATTGTCCTTATCAATTGCCCTTGGAATGGCCAACTAGATTTTCTTTTATGCTTCACTACCACAATCTATAATAGTATATCACTCTTATTAACATGTGTAAGAATTTCTCTGGGTATGTTCCAAAAGATAAGATTCCTGGATCATAGTGTTCACATGCTTAATTTGACCAAATACTGCCAGATGGCTTTCCAGAATGATTGCATTAGCCTTTTTCATTGCCAGCAGTGCATGAAGCTTCCATATTCCATACCCTGAAAATACATGGCATTATCCAACTTCATAATTTTGCCAATCTGAAATATGCAGAGTATAGAGCAACATGGTTTTAAAATAGCATTAATTAACGAATGGGTTTAAGCATATATTTTTGTTTTACATTTTGCCTTTGTTCTTTTTTTTTTTTTTTTAAGATTTTATTTATTTATTTGAGAGAGAGAGACACAGCGAGAGAGGGAACACAAGCAGGGGGAGTGGGAGAGGGAGAAGCAGGCTTCCCGCCGAGCAGGGAGCCCGATGCGGGGCTCGATCCCAAGACCCTGGGATCATGACCTGAGCCGAAGGCAGACGCTTAACGACTGAGCCACCCAGGTGCCCCTGCCTTTGTTCTTTTATGAATTAGTTTTTGTTTGTTTTTTGTTTGTTTGTTTGTTTTTTACTTATTATTCTCTCTTGGTTCCTCCTTTTCCATATTGGTTTTAGGAGTTTTTGTATAATCTAGATATTAGCCCTTGTTGGTTTTAGATATTGCAAGTATCTTCTGTCATTTGTCAATTAACTCTATCTTGCCATCATTGAATAGAAATCCTTAATTTTAATTTAATCATCTATAAATTGTATTCTTCATGGTTTGTACCCTCAGGTTCTTATTTAAGGAATCATATTTCAAAAGAGTTTAACTTGTATGTTTGTGACTTTATCATATAAATGTTATGGAGTTCTTCATTTCCAACTGGAATTTGGATTGAGATTGCACTGAATTTATAAATTTATCTTAGAAAAATGAATAGATTTATGTTATTAAGTCATCCAAACCAATAAAACAGGAAATATTTTCAAGTCTTCTCCATTACTTTCTGTGTAACTCTTAATATAGTTAATTCTAACTAATTCTCTTTTTAGACTTTATGTATTCCTTTTTAAGTTAATTCCTAGGTAACTTAGTTTTTGTTGCTCGTGTGTTATTTATATTTTCTAGTTGGATATTACTGGTTTGACAAACATAACTGGTTTCTGTAATTTGATCTTCTATCAGCCTTTTTTAATGGTCTTACTTGTTTTCTGGTTTTGTCGGTTTTCTTTGTCAAAGATGAGTGGCAGTGGGGGCCCCCACTGGCTCAGTCAGTAGAGCATGCTGCTCTTGATCTCAGGGTTGTAAGTTCAAGCCCCATGTTGGGTGTAGAGATCACTTAAAAATAAAATCTTTTTTAAAAAAGTTGAGTGGCAATGAACCCCAGGGCTAAGAGCACCAGGCACTCCAGAACTGTAATCAACCACCTCTATTTGCTGACTCTCAATTGGCAATGTCTCTGAACAGTTTCAACCATAAAACATAAAGCACTTAGAAAAATAAAAATAAAAACTGGAAATATTACACTGTAATTCATCAGCTCTGAAGAGTTAGTTATTTCCGCAAGAGTCTTTTATTCTGCCCTGATATTGTCATGCCAACATGAAAATGGGTGTTTGAGTTTATGGGAAAGATGTAACACCAGAACTTAAAGGTTCTTCTCCAAACTATATCTCCACTGCTGGTCTGGGGGTGTTCTGTCACCAGATGCCACCACTCCACACAGTTTCTGGACAGTCCTTGATCTACCTTGTAATTTCTCAGTGTTTATATATGTTATTCAGATCCATGCTTCTATCTCACTTCTGTGGTTGACTTAGGACTGCTATTGAGGAAGCCGTCAGTCGTTCATGCTAACTTAACCATTTTATGATGAACAGGAAGACCTTATGTTTGAACTTTCAACTTATTCTTCATACTTGTGTGAAGATTTAAAAATTGTGGAAGTTAAAATGTATTGTTAATATGACTACACAATGGTCTTAGTTTATTTAATGATTGATTAAAAGCAAGCAGATTTATTGTTGGGTATTTGCAAGCTTAACTATCAGGAAAAAAGTAATGAATGACATTTTGCTTCTCCTTTAAGAAATCTTTGCAGATTTTCAATTCTGGATTAAGCTGCTCCAATAGAATATAATGTTTAACCTAATAATATGTCTATTGCCTTGGATTTAGATTGCCAATTTTTAAATATTTCAATGTCAGTATTTCTTCAGGGCAGTGATTTGATTGTATGTGTCTCTGCATACCAAGGCCTGAGAACAAAGCCTAGCAGGTCAAGGCATACTATGTGTGTATGTATATATGCATGTATATATGTTTGTAATGTATGAGTAACATAAATTATGACCACACATTTGCTGATGAGAACAAGAAAAATTCATATTTGGGGTATCTTATAAAGTGTTACAAGGCATTATTACAATGATTAGGAGTGATAAATCTTACTAATTGCATTAGATCCTGGCTCTGCTAGTTACTTAGACACTATGTGATTTGGGTCAATGGAATTAATCTCCCTTTTAGGTTCTTCATTTATAAAGAGTGTAAGGATAACATCTACTTGGTATACTGTGTATGTGCTAACTTATAACAACAACTCAGTATAGATGGGCTTCTGTAAAACAACTCTTCACATAAATGTCACATAAAAATAACAGCTGAAGAATTTTTCTAGATTTAAAGAAGACTAAAGACCCATGAAAACACAATTCATGTTCGTTTCTTGTATCCCACATTTTTTAAATGTTAAAAAGGATACTTTGAGGACAACTGAGGAAATTTTAATACTGATTTTCTACTAGAAAATAATTAATATTTAATGATTAATATTGTATTAACCAAGATGATATTTACATTTCCCTAAGTTTGACTAAAGTTTATACAGAGGCTTCTTCCTGCCTCTAGGCCGCTGACCCACCTCATATTCCAGGCCCTTAGAGAATCCAGATGCCCTAACCAAAGAGATCCCTCCCTTCTCTTTCTTTAGAGGATTTATTTTAGAAAACTTGTAATTGCAAATTCTTTTTCTGCTTCTTTGAGATGTAAATTTTTTAAAACCTCTTGTCAGCTTTACAAACCAGGACTGTCTTTCTCAAGGACCTGGCAGCCAACCCTTTGAAATGTGATCATCAAGGAAGATAGAGGCCCTATCTCCCAGTCTCTGGGGAGAGTAGGCGCCTAACTTTGGTGGGTGTCTTGCTTCAAGCTATAAAACTGTGTCCTGTCATGAAGATAAGAGAGTTTACTTTTCCTTTTGGTAAGGCCAATTAGCAAACAGAGAAGGCCTCCCTCAGCTCTTAAAAACTTCATTTTTTTTTTTCTTTTCTTTCAGTGGAGTTGAATTCTGATTGTGTTCTGGTCTCCACTATTGCAATAACCTTGAATAATTTTTTTCTTACCCTGTTTAATTTTGACTGGTGTAATTTTTGCTTTAGTGGTATTAGCATTAAACTTTCTGAGTTTGGTAATTGTATTATGACCATGTAGGACAATGTTCTTGTTATTAATGAGATACTTTAAGTCTTTAGGGGCAAAATATCAAATAATAGCAACTATCCAGTGGTTTAGTGAAATGGCAGTGTGTGCATAGGTAAGACCAAAAACAAGAGCCAGTATGAGGGGGGGAGGGAAAGAAGGAGAGAGGAAGAGAGAAAGAGAGGGAGAGAGGAAGGGTAAGACAGAGAGAAAAGGGGTGAGGGAGGGAGAGGGAGGGAGAGGGAGAGAGAAAGAGAGGCTGGTTAATTAATGAGTAGAGGGTGAAACAGTGTAGACACAGGCTTTACGAGACTGTGTATACAACCTATTACCACATCTGCTATAGTGATTCTTGGGGCATAGTCCCCAAGTTATTAATTATAGGAAAAGCTTTGTTTCTGTTTAGGAGTTCACTAATTTTTTCTGATAGAAAAAATAAACTGATCGGTAGTATATAATCATGTTACCTTTAATCTATACCTTAGGGTGGTTAATTAACATTCGAAATACATTACTAGAATCAACATAACAGATTTGTTTCCTGAGCACATCAAAAATCATTACTGAAATCTGTACCACAGAGTATGCCAATTAACCTGAAATATTAGAAAGAAGTTTTCACTGGTGAAATAAATGGTTCAAGAAAAGTGGTTGGGATTCACTGTTCTTGTTTTTATGGGTCTCAGTTTTGTAGGACTCACTCACTCTTGTTATATGAATGAGCTACAAGACACTGGGAAAACAGAAGATTCGAATACTTCTGAGTGGGGCTCAGACTCTAAATCCTGTTAGTGCTGGTTTTTCACCTACTTCACAGAGGACACTGTCTCCTGATCTGATTTGTGCTTCTGGATAAAAAGTTGGCCTTTCTATTTGTAGTACTGATGTCCACAATAGGCAAACTATGGAAAGAGCCCAGATGTCCATCGATAGATAAATGGATAAAGAATATGTGATACACACACACACTGGAATATTACTCAGTCATCAAAAAATAAATCTTACCATTTGCAATGATGTGGATGGAACTAGAGGGTATTATGCTGAGTGAAATAAATCAATCAGAGAAAGACAATTATCATATGGCTTCACTCATATGTGGAATTTAAGAAACAAAACAGAGGATCGTAGGGGAAGGGAGGGAAAAATAAAAGAAGACGAAAGTAGAGAGGGAGACAAACCATAACAGACTCTTAATCATAAGAAACAAACTGAGGGTGGCTGGAGGGGAGGTGTGGGAGGTTGGGGTAACAGAGTGATGGGCACTAAGGAGAGCGCATGATGTAATGAGCACTGGGTGTTATATGCAACTGATGAATCACTGAACTCTACATCTGAAACTAATTAAAAAAAAGTGTTGGTCCAACAGTCTTGCACACTTCACAGCGCTTACCAGAGCACATACCCTCCCCAGTGTCCATCACCCAGTCACCCCATCCCTCCCACCCCACCCCCCACTCCAGCAACCCTCAGTTTGTTTCCTGAGATTAAGAATTCCTCACATCAGTGAGGTCATATGATACATGTCTTTCTCTGTTTGACTTATTTCGCTCAGCATAATACCCTCCAGTTCCATCCACGTCGTTGCAAATGGCAAGATCTTATTCCTTTTGATGGCTGCATAATATTCCATTGTATATATATACCACATCTTCTTTATCCATTCATCTGTCGATGGACTTCTTGGCTCTTTCCACAGTTTGGCTATTGTGGACATTGCTGCTATAAACATCGGGGTGCACGTACCCTTTCAGATCCCTACTTTTGTATCTTTGGGGTAAATACCCAGTAGTGCAATTGCTGGATCATATGGTAGCTCTATTTTCAACTTTTTGAGGAACCTCCACACTGTTTTCCAGAGTGGCTGCACCAGCTTGCATTCCCACCAACAGTGTAGGAGGGTTCCCCTTTCTCCGCATCCCCGCCAACATCTGTCATTTCCTGACTTGTTAATTTTAGCCATTCTGACTGGTGTGAGGTGGTATCTCATTGAGGTTTTGATTTGGATTTCCCTGATGCTGAGCGATACTGAACCTCTGAAACAAATAATGCAATATATGTTAAGAAAGAAAAAAAGAAGAAGAATGTAGCAGGAGGGGAAGAATGAAGGGGGGGAAATCGGAGGGGGAGAAGAACCATGAGAGACGATGGACTCTGAAAAACAAACTGAGGGTTCTAGAGGGGAGGGGGGTGGGAGGATGGGTTAGCCTGGTGATGGGTATTGAGGAGGGCACATTCTGCATGGAGCACTGGGTGTTATGCACAAACAATGAATCATGGAACACTCTATCTAAAACTAATGATGTAATGTATGAGGATTAACATAACAATAAAAAATTTTTAAAAAGTGTTGGTCTTTCACTAAACCTACTAAAATCAGGTGTAATGCATTGTTGGCAGAATTTGGTCTAAGATTTGCTTTTATTATCACATACTGCATATTAGTGAAGTTGGGAAATACCTGTGTATAGCCTATCACTACAAGGACTAATATTTACCAAAAGAACTTGACAACTGTGAACCAGCACTAGATTGACTTAGATCGTTTAGTTTGCAACGGTTCATAATACTGTTGGGAGAACTGAAAAATAATAAATATATGTTGCTCATACTATTACTTATATTTCAATAAATTTCAGATATTATTTTATGCTAACATTAAAGATATTTGCTACTTCACACAAGAAACCTTGATATTTGTGAAAAAAATTCAGTCTTTCACCAAAACAAACTTTTTAGTAATACACTTTATCAGTCATTGTTACTGCAGAAAGCAGAATTCCCCCAGATGGACCAACAGAAGGGATCATTTACATATTGAAGGGCAGGGTTAGGAGAAGACTAAAGACATCATGAAATATCCAGAGAAAAGCAACCATGGGTTGCTATTCTAACACCAAGTCTATAATGTGAAGAGAAGAAAACGGTGTTATAAGAACGTACTAAGAAGTAGACGAGGAAGAGCAATACTGCTGGTGGGGAAATTATTATTGCCTGAGAGTTTGTGCAAAAACAGTGAGAAGAGGGAAGAAATGGCTGCCCTCCCCCTCCCCCTGTCCTCTGATGTCCTGTCAGTCACTTCCATAGTCTAAATAAAACAGGAAGCCAGAGCACAATGGAGCCCAGAAGACGTGGCCCACGGGGCTGATTCTGCAGGACCGACCAGCAAGGCAAGGCAAGATGGATAATATATGTATAAGGCAATTGAAAAATAAGCAGCCACATACTTTTATTGTCATGTGCAAATTACATGAAGTAGGGTCAAAAAAGTCTAAACAGACAGCAAACTACATAAGCTATTCTCTAATATTTTTGTTTGTTTAACAGTAACACAACTAATATAAAACCAGTACAACTGGTAATTAATGTTTTGTGACACATAGGTTAGTTCAAGCCTCAACCCAAACTGTTACCTCACTGTTATCTCACATACTTATAAATAATGTGCACCAAGGCTCTACATTTCTATGACTATATAAATATCTTCACTGCCGTGGACATTTTTTTTTCTTTAGTGTCTCATTTTACAATGTCTGGTATTTCTTTGTCTAAAACAAACGAGTGCTCATTTGACAGGTGATAAAAATAAATGCTTCATTTGCCACGACATTAAAATAAATAAGTTCTTTGTTGTTATTTCCTGTCACTGTTTCTGCATCAGGCCTTTTTTATTCTTTTCTTTTCTTTTTTTTTTTTATCCTATCCTAAAATGCCCTGGGAATGTAATAGGTTTTATGGTTCTATTTTCCTAAAATTTAACCTATGGGAATTAATATTTTATATAGATTTGTACTGGTTACAGAGAAATAAGAGGTAAGTGCATTTAGGGAAGGCACATTAGCCACAGATAGATAGAGCATCCCACCAAATGGCGTAACTGTTCTGTACTGGATCTTGCTAACTGTATTTTTAGAGCATGTTCAAACCATGATACTGTAATGCACCAGTCTGAATATGACTGAATGTTAGAAAGGGCAAGGAGAAAAAACATTTCAACATTTAAGGAATGTAAATGCAGCTTTTCACTGTAGAGTAGAAAATAAAATGTAGACATTTAAGAAATGGGATTTCTAACCCTGAAATGATTTTTTAAACATGTTATTGTTTGAATGACAGAGGACTGAAAATTTTACCTTGTTGGGTGATGGATATTTTTTAATTCTTTTAAATATATTAAGCTTTGTATACTAAAATGTCATTAAACAGACACTGGGGACGGTATGTGCTATGGTGAGTGCTGTGAATTATGTAAGACTGTTGAATCACAGACCTGTACCTCTGAAACAAATAATACATTATATGTTTAAAAAAAAAGAAGAAGAAGAAGATAGCAGGAAGGGAAAAATGAAGGGGGGGAAATCGGAGGGGGAGACAAACCAGGAGAGACTATGGACTTGGAGAAACAAACAGAGGGTTCTAGAGGGGAGGAGGTGGGGGGATGGGTTACCCTGGTGATGGGTATTAAAGAGGGCACGTACTGCATGGAGCACTGGGTGTTATACGCAATGAATTATGGAACACTACATCAAAAACTAATGATGTAATGTATGGTGATTAACATAACATAATAAAAAAAGAAAAAGAAAAAAATCATTCTCAAACAGTTTGATCCTTTCTGGTCTTGTTTTTAAAATTTACTAGGCATCACAATAGCAGTGTTTAGTCTATAGCCAATTATTCTCTACTTCTGAGGCAAAACTCTTCTGAATGCTCTAGCTGATGCTCAGTGAATCGAGGTTTTCCAGGATGGTTGGTGGCAACAGGTACTATTTTGACTCTTATGTACATTCTTTCCATGCATCAGGTCATTAGGACCTTACCCATGTGTTCTAGACACTCTTCTGCTGAATATTTGGAAAGGACAGTTTGTATGTCTCCAGAACTCCCTCTCCACGCAAGTCTCTCCTCTCTGGTATGTTGTTCAGTGAACTCATATCACTTCACTGTCCTTGAACATTCAAGCAGTCTTCTCAGCTCAGGAAACTCGATGGACTTCATCTGAATTATCCATCCTCGATCCACAGCTTGGAAATGCTCATGAGGTAGTAAGTTTTGGCAATAAAAGGACTCGCATTATTTGTTTTTATCTATCAGAGATCATTGTCCTTCATTGTTTCATGTTTGGTGTCTGAAAAATATTGGTTCACATATATTGTTTGTTTTATTGTCTTACACAGGAGGGTATATTTTTTATTGTTTCTATTGTTTCCTGTTAAAATAAGGAAATGCAATTGATTTTTTTGTGTGTGCATGTCCTAGGACCTTCCTAAATTCATGTCTAAGTTCTAATAGTTGCTTCTGATTTTAGGGGAAATTATTTCATCATTAAAACAGTAGCTGTTGTATTTTCACAGATGCTCTTTGCCAGATTAAGTTACCTTCTCTCCCTAGTTTTCTTAGTTTAATTTATATCATTCACATTTGGTGTCATATTATATTGAGTATTTCTCTGAACATTTAAGAAGATCATAAGGTCTTTGTCCTTTAATCTATTATGTTTAATCTATTATAAAGTTATGTTAATTGGTTTTCAAACAGTAAACAAATCTCACATTTCTAGAATACATTCTACTTTTTCAAAATGTACTATCACTTCTGAAAAGGATTCAACTTTCCAAGTTTTTGTTGGAAGTTTTTACATACATGTTCATGAGAGATATTGGCTGGTTGTTTTCTCTTCTTGTCCTTTTTTTTCTTTTTTCTTCTTTCTTTCTCTCTCTCTCTCTCTCTTTCCTTTCTTTTTTTTTTTTTTTTTTGAGAGAAAGAGTGAGCAGGGAGTAGGGCAGAGGAAGAGGGAAAGAGAATCCCAAGCAGGCTCCACACCCAGCATGGAGCCCAACATGGGGCTAGATCTCATGACCCTGAGTCAGATTACGACCTGAGCTAAAAATCAAGTGTTGGACATTTAACCAGCTGGGCCACCCAGGCACCCCTCTCTACCTGTCCTTTGTAATGTTTATACTTTTGCTGGTCTCATGGATCAAGTTGGGAAGTGTTTCCATTTATACATTTTAATAAGGATAGCATAGTGAATTCCATTTCCCATAATTTTGCATGTCTTTTGATTTAGTTTTCAATGGCAAATTGTAAAACTTGCTAACTTCCTTTTTTTATTGTTGTTTTATAAAGACTATTGACTAGGGCCTTCATTAGGAAAAGGAGTCTAAATATAATTTTTATGTATCATTGCTTTTATAAATTGTTATGTTTGCTTGCATTTATAGCAATAATGATGGCTTTTCCTTAATTATTTTAATATTACATGCATTTGTAATTCTATACATTTAATTAGATAAGTATCTTTTTTAATATTAAAGAATAATTACTGAGGATGTCATGAAGACACAGTTTGTTAGAGTGGCACATAACAATAGAAACTTTGGGGGCACCTGGGTGGCTTAGGTGGTTAAGCATCTGCCTTTGGCTCAGGTCATGGTCTTGGGGTCCCAGGACTGAGCTCCATGTCAGGCTCCCTGCTCAGCAAGCAGTCTGCTTCTCTCTCTCCCTCTGCCCTCCCCGCCCCCGGCTTGTGCACTCTCTATCTCAAAAAACAAATAAAATCTTTAAAAAAAAAGACACACAGTAGAAATTTGGGAAACACTTCAGTGGTGCACTGTATCCCTATACTAACTTTGCAAATTAATCATAAGCATGTCAATTTTATTGATGAATAAATGAGGATTAGAGAAGATACCTTGTTTAACTTTATAAAGCAAGCAAGTGACAAAGATAGGACTTAATTTTAATTTCTCCTCTCTTTAGAGCTTAATCTGTTAACTGATACTCTATTTTTTGCTAAATTATTTTGCTGGAAATTTGTTCTTCTACTTAAGAAAAAAAAAAAAGAAATTACACCCATAGCTTTATGATAGAAGCTGACCAGGTATTCCCAGAACTAGTGTATTAATACCACATAGACAAAACTGAAGACTTTATTGTTCTTAAATTGTACTGAGTTATGTGTAATGGCAAAATGCTTGTATCTATTTGAAGATCATGAAAATCTATTTAGATAGTAATCTGTATTTAAAATCATGTAGTTAGTCACTTATTGTGGCCACATGACTGATGGACAGACACATACCTATGCTTTCTGAAACATCTGTTGAAAAATGAACAAACTTCTAAAAATTGCTATTACAGAAATATATTAAAAACATATATTTTATATCATTCTATTAATATCAGAAATGTATTACTTATCTCTTGATAAGGACATATATTAATATAGCATTTTGCAGATTTCCACAGTGGCTTAAATAAAGGCTTATCCAGGAAGAAATCTGGCCCATGCCTGGTCTGCTGGTGATGAGTCCTTCAAAGCTCATCTCAGATAGTTGGGCTTGAGCTTCCAGAGCTTCCTCAAATCATTGCAGAAAAGGCCACCTGTAAGGCACCCTCCAGTCCCAATAGAGATCTGGGCAGCTGGATTTTAGTTCTTGGTGATGCCAATCAGGAAAAATTGGAAACATCAATTTAGAGGGATGTAGTTGCATTTTAAGGAAACTGGAAGAACTGAAAATTTGGAAAGAGACTAATAATTTGGACAAGGTAACAGGATCCAGTCTAATTTGTAGGACAATACCAAAATCTTCCTCCCCCAAGAATGGTGTGTTTCAGATTATGTAAGGTTTTCTATTGAAACAGGGAATTTCTCTCTACAGCCAATACCCCACATTTTAAAAAAGATTTATTTTTTTATTTTTTAGAGAGAGAGAGAGCACAAACGGGAGGGGCAGAGGGAAAGGGAGAGAGAATCTCAAGTGGACTCCGCACTGAGCACAGAGCCCAACATGGGGCTCAATCTCATGACCCTGACATCACAATCTGAGCTGAAACCAAGAGTCAGATGCTTAACTGACTGAGCCACCCAGGCACCCCATTACCCCACATTTTTATTAAAAAAATAACTTCAAAGAAATTACATTCTTCATCATAAAATAAAACTTGTCTTATCAGATTTGGCCTGATTATTTACATAGGTATAGCAAAAATGGTAACTTACCACACTGGCCCTCTTCAGTTTTCTATGCTGGAAGTTTTCATAAGAAATCTCAGATTGGACTTGTAAAAGCCTCCTGAGGCTAGGAAGCCAATCCAAGTACCCACCATGACATTTCACCTATATTACCTATAAATATGGATGAATTCCTCCCTTGTTGAGGTCCTCAAAATATCTTAAGATTCCTGGGTTTATTAGGAAGTGGCTTTCCCTACCTGTAAGACTCAGAATACATAAATCCATAAGCACTTTAAATCAGATATCAGGCCAGTTTTCCCAAAAGGGCTTTGTAAGCACTGACTCCAGGAAGTCAAGCTTACTTCCTTAAAAGTGTTGTTATATCTATTAAGTTAGCATCATTCTCAAATATGACATTCCAGGTAAGACAGATTAGATATTTCTAATCAAATTCTAGTAGTAAGGAGGACAGATGCATACTAAACCCATGAACACAAACATACTGCTATGTAAGAACGCTTGAAGAGTTCCCAAATCCTGCAGGGATCAGTCAGGCAGGAAAATATAAAATGTTTAATTCCTGTCTACTAAATTGTTATAATTTATACATAGCTTAAGGAAAAAGAGAAAAGGCTTCCTTTTATATTCAGAAAACATAACATTAAAAGATCAATATTTCAAACAAAACCCACAATCAGTTCATTTAGTCCTATGTCATTACTTTTTGTTCTGCTTCATCCTGGCTTAGCAGTCTCATGAACACATTTGCTTCTAGGTTACTGTTCTGGAAAACCTAAATCGGTCCACTAGCATGGTCTTAAAATTGTTTAAGTGATTCCTTAACATACAGATGATGCGAAGATGCCTGCACCCAAACCCACATGGCATAACACTTTCACACAAGACAAACACTCACACCTGTGGTTGATTACAAGTGTTTTCAGAGAAGTATCAGAGAAAAAAGCAGTAAATGTTCAGAAGTATTTACTACTAACATACCTAGAATGGCTGGCAGAAGGTTTTGTTGATCTTGGATGTACTTGTTATATGTTGGAGTGGATCAGTTGGCTATCAACTTTTCTAGGCTTCCTAGGCTAAGGCATGTCTGAATATCTGATGGGAAATGATAGACATGTGGAGTGCAGCCAAGTCACCCAATCATCCTCTTGATGGCAGAAACTGCAGAGTTAAGTGAGTGATAGAGAAGGTTTAGGATGCAAGACTGGGTGAAGAATTAGAGGCATGACTGAAATCAATCTATCACAAAGAATATTAAACAATTCAATACATACAGAGAAATTATAAAATATCCTTACCTCTTAATATATGTTTAATAAATGTGTGAAATTTATTCTTTCTTGATTTGTGTGAGAGACATGAAATGCCTCACATTCTTCCCTATGCTTCTTTGCTAAGCATTTATAGATTACCAAAAACTATGCAATTGTACTCTGGGGGCTAAAAAAATGAGTAATATCTATCCCCAAGAAGCGTACAATCTTTATGGGATGCAAATGACTATAATGCATGGTAACCCATTGTATGAGTGGCATAAAAATACTATGGGAGTTCAGAGAATGGAGCAATCCCTGCTGACTACTGGGGGATGGAGATTGTAAAATGCTTCTTTGCAGGTGACATGTTAGCTGAAGCTTGACAGATAAATAGGATTTCAATAGGTTGAAATGACAGGGTTTAGCTATTGCAGAAAAAATCGAGTGAATAAACAAAGGCAATAAACTATGAAGGCAAGTTTTGGAGAAAATGAATGACTGTATGGAACTCAAGATGTAGGTGCAAGAGTTAAATTAGGTCTGTACCGACTTTACATAAAACCCTGGAATTTTTTTCCCATGAAGTTGCCATCATTTTTACATGCCTGCTGTATTTTTCTCATGAAATTTGAGGACAAATGAAAACACAATATAGTTATTTCAAAATTCTAACTGCTTAAATTCTTGGAAAACTTTGAGTTTATAATGCTTATTTTTTCCCCAAGTTTATATTCTATTCTAACGTCAAACACAAGAGGGCACGTTCTGCATGGAGCACTGGGTGTTATACGCAAACAATGAATCATGGAACAGTACATCAAAAACTAATGATGTAAAGTATGGTGATTAACATAACATAATAATAAAAAAATCATGTGCCATATCTTCATGAATATTTAAAATTATTATATGACCCCAAATTTACATTGCCAAGAAAGACTTAATCACTGACATTCAAACCATTTTTTTTTTTTTTAAATCATGGTTCCTGAAAAGGCAGCAAATAGATTACAAAATGTGAAAAGCATAGCTTACATTTTGTTTCAAAAGTAGTTGTCAACATTGGGTTAGTATTCTAGAAATGACCAGCCTAATGAACCTTCTGAGGACCACTCAAGAATTAAGAGAAAGATGCTAATGAAAAGTACGAGGACTTTGGAAGGAAAGCGTGTTCTTGGTCTTTGGACGCAGAGATGCAAAGGTATACCTTACGCAACATCCTTTAAAGACCCTAATTACCAGCCAAGATTTTAATTATTCTTACCCCAGTAGCTTCATATACAACTCTCTTAAAATTTAGTACTCTTTTCGGCTCTCAGTCTTATGCTTGTGGCCTGTTTTTATTTTCATTGTTGCACTGTATTTGTTTATTTTTTATTTATTTTCATAATGAAAGCAAATCTCTTGACTAAGTTAAGGCAGGCCTCAGAAATGTGTCAGAAAAGACAATATTGGCATTTAAAATCTATATTGAGGGCTCTGCATTTCATTTAGAAGAGAACATTTTGCTAGCTGTATTTTTATTCTCTTTTATGTACACATGGGTTGAATGTCTATTATTAAAATATTATATTAAACAGGTACATTCCTTTATTCTTTCATGAGAAGGGGAGAGTGTTTATGGTAAAATAGACATTGGATATGTTGGCATACATTAATTATATGAATCAACAAGGTAGCTGACCACTACATGAAACTTGGATTTAACAGCTAGAAAAGAGGCTCTGTCCAGAATTCAACAATAAAGAAGTAATGAAACGCGTGTGATTTATCCAATGTTTTTTCTTCACTAGGAGTTACTTCGATTTGATTACAAAATTTTTCTTCTTTTAAGTAGGAGAAATCTGTAATTTTACTTCCCTTTACAGTCACACAGAATATAGGCAGAGCTAAATAAAAGAATGTAGTATTGGTTTTATTTCTCACAGTTACTCCAGAAGTGCCCTTTGCTAGTGATCTCCTGGCTATGGAGTTCTAAATCACACTTGATGATAATTATTTTTCTTGCAAATTTATATGCATGAAAGCAATATTGGAGCAACAGTGGAAAACTAATTTTCTATGAAAGACAGAAATTATTTATCTGCTGTGAAGTGGGATCAAATACATTTTCAAACTCATGGGGCTAAAAAATTGAATCCAAACTCTAACAAGATTGTGTGTATGTATCTACTTGAAAATGATCTGATTTTTAAAATGTATGTAAGTGAATTAAAAGATGTAATAAAAGAAAAAAATTGGCGTCCTACATAGTTTAATCATATTACAGAAATTGCAGATAACACATATTAATGGGATTTTCCTTTAGATTATCAGACAACTTAAAAGATTCTAAGCAGAATTGGATTAGTCCTAACCAAAAGGGTATGGACATAGTAATTCACTGGGAGATGTCCCAGGACAAAATATTGCTGTCTCCTTCCTCATTTAGCAAAACCAAAAAGAGAAAGGAAATGTAGTTCATTTGTATTTAGGTAGTTGGTTTTCCTGTAGTTTAGCCTTAAATATAAAGCATGTTAACTTCATTAAAGCTTCAAATAAAAATTATAATTAAATTATCAAATACTCTTCTGCCAGTGAAGACTGCAAAGGAAACAGATTTTGAAAGAAAATTATAAGAAGAAATAAAAAATGCTAAATATAATTTAAAGTACAAAAGTAAAGCATAACTATGAAATTTCTAATTTTATATAATTTTATTTATTACATTTTGTTTCAGATTTTATATTTGTCCTAAATAGAAAGACCACTAGAATTAGAATGGTGTAGGCCTTTCTGAAATATGTAAATGAAGTAGTGTATTAATTTTACCACTAAGCAGATCCCCGGACACATGGTATAACTAATACATTAAAATGACAATTAAGGGGGCGCCTGGGTGGCTCAGTCGGTTAAGCGTCTGCCTTCAGCTCAGGTCATGATCCCAGGGTCCTGGGATCAAGTCCCCCATCGAGCCCCACATCAAGCCCCACATCAGGCTCCCTGTTCTGCAGGAAGCCTGCTTCTCCCTCTCCCACTCCCCTTGCTTGTGTTCCCTCTCTTTCTGTCTCTCTCTCTGTCAAATAGATGAATAAAATCTTAAAAAAATAAATAAATAAAATGATAAGTAGAAGATACTATAAGAAGTATATTTGTTTGTTTGTTCTTTTAACATATGAGAGTACTAGTTCTACATTTGAATCTGATATGTGCAGATGACACAAATTGTCCTGCAAAAGTGCTTGTCCAGGGCAATAGTTCTCAAAGTGGGTACCACCATCATTAGCTCACCTGGAAACTTGTCAGAAATGCAAATTCTCAGTTACCATCCAAGACCGACTGAATCAGAAATGCTGGAAGCAGAGCCCAGAAATCTGTGTTGTGACAAGCCTACAGGTGATTTTTAAGGGAAACTGGTATTTCATTCAATGCCTGGTTCTGGGCTGAATACCATAAATCTATTATTGGAGGCATCAGAACAATCTTCATAATATATATTGTTATTCTAATTTTAGAAGTAAAAAAACAAAGAACAACATTCAAGGATGTTAAGCAACTTATTTATTGCTATTCCTACAGAAAATATGAAGGGTACTCTGCCTATCATGAAAGATAGCTTCTTTTCCATACATCTAACTCTCCCAAAGCCTGACTGCTAGGCTCACTCTTCACATAAATGTATACTCTCTGGTTTTAGTCCCTTTATCAGAGCCAGCTGCTACCATGGAGAATTATGTAAGATCCACAGGGATAGAGCTTTTTGCTCTTTGTTCTCTGATTTACCCAAGCGTTCTAACCAATACCTGGCATGTATCAGGCACTCAACATACATTTGTGGAATGAAAAGAAATGGGGAAAGAATGAGAAAGTATATTAGCAGTCTTATATGTATAATCTGAACTATTTCCTTATAACACATCTGCAGGATCATTATGTACCTGTTTTGAAGGATGAAGTGACTAATATTAAAATGAGTAAGTGATTCTTACACACACACAGAGTAATCAGCAGACATTGCATTGACTGGTCTATTTGATTATAAAATTCATTATTTTTCTCTACCCCATGATAGTGAAGACCAAATACCCACTCTGGATTTGGTAAATCTTGAGTCATTCATATGTGCATATAAGAAGTTCTTTTTGGGGGCGGAGCAAGATGGCGGAGGAGTAGGAGACCTGGATTTCGTCTCCTCTCAGGAATTCAGCTGGATAGGGATCAAACCATTCTGAACACCTACAAACTCAACAGGAGATCGAAGAAAAGAATAGCAACAACTCTCTGAACAGAAAAGTGACCACTTTCTGGAAGGTAGGACGTGCGGAGAAGTGAATCCGAGGCGATATTCGGGAGGATAGACGGCGGGGGAGGGGCCTCCGTCAGCCGCTTCTGGCAAGTGATAGAGCCACGGAGCACAAAATCGGAACTTTTAGAAGTCTGCTCCGCTGAGGGACGTCACTCTGGTGGCGAAGTGGGGGGTGGAACCCAGCGGGACAGTGTGGTCTCAGGACCCTCGGGGTCACAGAAAGACCGGGGGTGCCTGAGTGCGGCAGAGCTCCCAGGTATCGGAGCAGGGAAGCCGGCTGCAGAGACGGAGCCCAGGCGCGGGCTCTCAGCTCGGGGTTGCTATAAACCGTGATCCGCGGCACAGTCGGGCCACTGCTCCTCCAGCAGGGACCCAACAAGCGGCAGATCCGGGGAGACTCACCTTCTTCCCCCGGGAGGAGAGGCGCGGGAGCGCACCGCGGGGATCTGCTGGGTTTGGAGACTCCACCCGGGGTTGGGTGCCAGATAGAAAGGCGCGGTCACAGGCCGGGTGAGCGCGGAGTGTGGCCGGAGACCGGGGAGACGGGAGTGACTGACGGCTTTTCTCTGGGGGCTCGCTGAGGAGCGGGACCCCGAGTTCTCGGCTCCGCCGGGGCGGAGACTGGGAGGCCGCCATTTTCACTCTCCGCCTCCAAAGCTGTACGGAAAGCTTGCAGGGAACAAAAGCTCCGGAGAGCAAACCCGAGCAGATTACTTAGCCCGGACCGGCAAGGGCGGGGCAGTTCCGCCTCCGGCAAAGACATTTGGGAACCACGGCAACAGGCCCCTCCCCCAGAAGATCAGCGAGAACAGCCAGCCAAGACCAAGTTTACCGATCAATGAGAACGGCAGAACTCCAGCGCTAGGGGAATACTGCACATAGAATTCATGGCTTTTTTACCATGATTCTTTAGTCTTTCAAAGTTAATTATTTTTTTTAACTGTCTTTTTTTCTTTTTTCCTTTTTTCTTTTTTTTTGAATTTTTCTTTTTCCCTTTTTCAACCAACATCTTATCAATCCCTTTTTTAAAAAAAACATTTGTATTTTTCATTTTTAAAGTCATATTCTATCCCTTCATAGTAGTTACCCGTATTTTTGGCATATATATATATAAGTTGTTCTCTCTTTAAAATCTTGAGATAGTTTCTTCTAACAGATCAAAATATACTCTAAATCTCTAGTGTATGGTTTTTTTCTACTCCCCTGCCTGATCACATTCTCTCCCTTTTTTCTTTCTTTTTTTTTTTTTAATCCTATTCTTTCTTTTTTCAAACAACTTATCAAATCCTTTTTAAATTTTTTTTATAATTTCCATCTTTACAGTCATATTCCATCCCTTCATCATATCAACCCTTATTTTTGTACATATATAAGTTTTTCTTTCTTTAAAATTTTGGGAGGGACTTTCTTTTAACAGACCAAAATACACCCAAAATCTAGTGTGTGGCACTAATCTATAATCCAGCCTGATCATATTTGATCACATTCTGTTTTTGTTTTGTTTTGTTTTGTCCTGCTTTTGTTTGTTTTTATCTTTATCTTTTTCTTTTTTCTTTTTTTCTTTCCTTTTCTTTTTTCTCTCTTTCCCTTTCTTTTCCCACTGCTTCAGGTCTTTTCTGATTTGTTTAGAGTATATTTTCTGGGGACGTTGTTACCCTGCTTGCATTTTGTTCTCTCATTAATCTATTCTCCTCTGCACAAAATGACAAGACGGAAAAAATCACCTCACCAAAAAGAACAAGAGGTAGTACCAACTGCCAGGGACCTACTCAATACGGACATTAGTACGATGTCAGATCTAGAGTTCAGAATCATCACTTTAAAGATACTAGCTGGGCTTGAAAAAAACATGGAAGTTATTAGAGAAACCCTTTCTGGAGAAGTAAAAGAACTAAAATCGAACCAAGTAGAAATCAAAAAGGCTATCAATGAGGTGCAATCAAATATGGGGGCGCTAACTGCTAGGATAAATGAGGCAGAAGAAAGAATCAGTGAGATAGAAGACCAAATGATGGAAAATAAAGAAGCTGAGAAAAAGAGAGAGAAACAACTACTGGATCACGAGGGCAGAATTCGAGAGATAAACGATACCATAAGACGAAACAACATTAGAATAATTGGGATCCCAGAAGAAGAAGAAAGAGAGAGAGGGGCAGAAGGTATAATGGAGCAAATTATAGCAGAGAACTTCCCTAATTTGGGGAAGGAAACAGGCATCAAAATCCAGGAAGCACAGAGAACCCCTCTCAAAATCAATAAAAATAGGTCAACACCCCGACATCTAATAGTAACACTTACGAGTCTCAGAGACAAAGAGAAAATCCTGAAAGCAGCTCGGGAGAAGAGATATGTAACCTACAATGGTAGAAACATTAGATTGGCAACAGACTTATCCACAGAGACCTGGCAGGCCAGAAAGGACTGGCAGGACATATTCAGAGCACTAAATGAGAAAAATATGCAGCCAAGAATACTATATCCAGCTAGGCTGTCACTGAAAATTGAAGGAGAGATAAAAAGCTTCCAGGACAAACAAAAACTAAAGGAATTTGCAAACACGAAACCAGCCCTACAACAAATCTTGAAAGGGGTCCTCTAAGCAAAGAGAGAGCCTAAAAGCAACATAGACCAGAAAGGAACACAAACAATATACAGTAACAGTCACTTTACAGGCAATACAATGGCACTGAATTCCTATCTTTCAATAGTTACCCTGAATGTAAATGGGCTAAATGCCCCAATCAAAAGACACAGGCTATCAGATTGGATTAAAAAACAAGACCCATCGATATGCTGTCTGCAAGAGACTCATTTTAGACCCAAAGACACCCCCATATTGAAAGTGAGGGGGTGGAAAACCATTTACCATGCTAATGGACATCAAAAGAAAGCTGGGGTGGCAATCCTTATATCAGACAAATTAGATTTTAAACCAAAGACTGTAATAAGAGATGAGGAAGGACACTATATCATACTTAAAGGGTCTATCCAACAAGAAGATCTAACAATTGTAAATATCTATGCCCCTAACATAGGAGCAGCCAATTATATAAGGCAATTAATAACAAAAGCAAAGAAACACATCAACAACAATACAATAATAGTGGGGGACTTTAACACCCCCCTCACTGAAATGGACAGATCATCTAAGCAAAAGATCAACAAGGAAATAAAGACTTTAAATGACACACTGGACCAAATGGACTTCACAGACATATTCAGAACATTCCATCCCAAAGCAACGGAATACACATTCTTCTCTAGTGCCCATGGAACATTCTCCAGAATAGATCACATCCTAGGTCATAAATCAGGTCTCAACCGGTACCAGAAGATTGGGATCATCCCCTGCCTATTTTCAGACCACAATGCTTTGAAACTAGAACTCAATCACAAGAGGAAAGTCGGAAAGAACTCAAATACATGGAGGCTAAAGAGCATCCTACTGAAGAATGAATGGGTCAACCAGGAAATTAAAGAAGAATTAAAAAAATTCATGGAAACCAATGAAAATGAAAACACAACTATTCAAAATCTTTGGGATACAGCAAAGGCAGTCCTGAGAGGAAAGTATATAGCAATACAAGCCTTTCTCAAGAAACAAGAAAGGTCTCAAGTACACAACCTAACCCTACAGCTAAAGGAGCTGGAGAAAGAACAGCAAATAAAGCCTAAACCCAGCAGGAGAAGAGAAATAATAAAGATCAGAGCAGAAATCAATGAAATAGAAACCAAAAGAACAGTAGAACAGATCAACGAAACTAGGAGCTGGTTCTTTGAAAGAATTAACAAGATTGATAAGCCCCTGGCCAGACTTATCAAAAAGAGAAGAGAAATGACCCAAATCAACAAAATCATGAATGAAAGAGGAGAAATCACAACCAACACCAAAGAAATACAAACAATTATAAAACATATTATGAGCAACTCTATGCCAGCAAATTAGATAACCTGGAAGTAATGGATGCATTCCTAGAGATGTATCAACTACCAAAACTGAACCAGGAAGAAATAGAACACCTGAACAGACCTATAACCACTAAGGAAATAGAAGCAGTCATCAAAAATCTCCCAAAACACAAAAGCCCAGGGCCAGATGGCTTCCCAGGGGAATTCTACCAAACATTTCAAGAAGAATTAATACCTATCCTTCTGAAACTGTTCCAAAAAATAGAAATGGAAGGAAAACTTCCAAACTCATTTTATGAGGCCAGCATTACCTTGATCCCAAAACCAGACAAAGACCCCATCAAAAAGGAGAATTACAGACCAATATCCCTGATGAACATGGATGCAAAAATTCTCACCAAAATACTAGCCAATAGGATCCAACAGTACATTAAAAGGATTATTCACCACGACCAAGTGGGATTTATCCCTGGGCTGCAAGGTTGGTTCAACATCCGCAAATCAATCAACGTGATACAATACATTAACAAAAGAAAGAACAAGAATCATATGATCCTCTCAATAGATGCAGAAAAAGCATTTGACAAAGTACAGCATCCTTTCTTGATCAAAACTCTTCAGAGTATAGGGATAGAGGGTACATACCTCAATATCATAAAAGCCATCTATGAAAAACCTACAGCGAATATCATTCTCAATGGGGAAAAACTGAGAGCTTTCCCCCTAAGGTCAGGAACGCGGCAGGGATGTCCACTATCACCACTGCTATTCAACATAGTATTGGAAGTCCTAGCCACAGCAATCAGACAACAAAAAGAAATCAAAGGCATCCAAATTGGCAAAGAAGAAGTCAAACTCTCACTCTTTGCAGATGATATGATACTTTATGTGGAAAATCCCAAAGACTCCACCCCAAAACTGCTAGAACTCATACAGGAATTCAGTAAAGTGGCAGGATATAAAATCAATGCACAGAAGTCAGTGGCATTCCTATACACCAACAACAAGTCAGAAGAAAGAGAAATTAAGGAGTCGATCCCATTTACAATTGCACCCAAAACCATAAGATACCTAGGAATAAATCTAACCAAAGAGGCAAAGGATCTGTACTCAGAAAACTATAAAATACTCATGAAAGAAATTGAGGAAGACACAAAGAAATGGAAAAACGTTCCATGCTCATGGATTGGAAGAACAAATATTGTGAAGATGTCAATCCTACCTAGAGCAATCTACACATTCAATGCAATCCCCATCAAAATACCATCCACTTTCTTCAAAGAAATGGAACAAATAATCCTCAAATTTGTATGGAACCAGAAAAGACCCCGCATAGCCAGAGGAATGTTGAAAAAGAAAAGCAAAGCTGGCGGCATCACAATTCCGGACTTCCAGCTCTACTACAAAGCTGTCATCATCAAGACAGTATGGTACTGGCACAAAAACAGACACATAGATCAATGGAACAGAATAGAGAGCCCAGAAATGGACCCTCAACTATATGGTCAACTAATCTTTGACAAAGCAGGAAAGAATGTCCAGTGGAAAAAAGACAGTCTCTTCAACAAATGGTGTTGGGAAAATTGGACAGCCACATGCAGAAGAATGAAACTGGACCATTTCCTTACACCACACACAAAAATAGACTCCAAATGGTTGAAAGACCT
>NW_022589708.1:42962450-42972020 GCF_004348235.1 Phoca vitulina
AAAAACAAACTGAGGGTTCTAGAGGGGAGGGGGTTGGGAGGATGGGTTAGCCTGGTGATGGGTATTGAGGAGGGCACGTTCTGCATGGAGCACTGGGTGTTATGCACAAACAATGAATCATGGAACACTATATCTAAAACTAACGATGTAATGTATGGGGATTAACATAACAATAAAAAAATTTTAAAAAGAAGTTCTTTTTAAAGATTTTATTTATTTATTTATTTATTTATTTATTTATTTATTTATTTATTTGACAGAGCGAGAGAGAGTACCCAAGCAGGTGGAGAGTTAGGCAGAGGGAGAGGGAGAACCAGGCTCCTTGCTGAGTAGGGAGTCTGACCTGGGACTGGATCCCAGAACCCTGGGATCATGACCTGAGCTGAAGGCAGAGGCTTAACCGACTGAGCCACACAGGCACCCCAAAGAAGTTCTTTTTATAGCAATTCAAAGATAAATATTTTGAGGCCGAGAAAGTTTAAAAAAAAAAAAACTATAGCAAAAGAAAACAAGCCAGTAATTGGAACCCCTATATTGACAGCCAGATATTTATGTACCACAAGTGGAACACAGTGAAACAAAGAAATCTTGTAACTAGTATAAGTGTAAAAAGACTCAACTAGTAAATGAACTAGATTCTACAAAGTTTTACCTTCACATCTGTTTTGCTTCAAATAATGAACATCGTCTACTCTTACACAAAATAGAGCAAAATATTCAGTTGGAAATAAGGGAATATTTTTTTAAAAACATTTCTTATCAGCCTTTGAATGATAAAGATTATCTATAGAAATTTTCATACTTTAAATGACATTGAAAAATATTAATTTAAGCCCTGTTGAACAGTATTTTTTATGGAAGTACGTAACATTTATTATTTTAATATGTATTTAGATTCTTCAAGGTGAGATAGCATTCAGTATAACTATTTTATCTTTTTGTGAGAGTTATATTACATCTAGCAGAAAAATAATACATTGGATAACAACATTTTGTAAAAGCTGATCTTTGTGAAGGTCTGATTTGTACCCCACAATACCTATTTTTTAAATCTTGTAAGATAAATTTTCTTTGATGGTACTACTGTAGATGGCATTTGCACTAACAAAATATATTCTAGAAGAGGAACAGAAAACCTATGAATATATACATCACTGTAACTAAACCTTGAATAGAGAGGCAGTAACTGACATTTTAGGGATGCAGTCAAAGGAATTTAAAAAAATCACTAACCCATACTTACATCCATTAGTTTTCAAGTTTCTTCCTTCCTTCATAAGATGTGGCATTGAAGGGAGGCAAAGGCTCTGTTTTCTAGTCCTTCCTACTCCTGGATGCTGTAGGAGAGATGGGGGAGGAAAGTAGGAGTTAAAGTCAACTCCCTAATTCACTCTTTCACTATTAATATTGCCATTTAGGGCAGTGTCTCAACTTGTGGGGGGTTTTAACCCTCAAGAAATTTTGGCAATGCCTGAAGACAATTTTCATTGTCACAAGTGGAGAGAAGGTATTACTGGAACCTTATACACATTACCTGAACCAAGTAGGTAGAAGCCAGAGATGTAGCTAAACATCTTATAATGTACAGGACAGTCCCTACCAAGGAATAATTGCCCAAAACATCAATGGTGAGAAACCTTGACCTAGAATTAAAATTTCAGTCAACTGATGTATAAAAGCTGAAATCTAAATAATATAAATATGTTCAGGTAAGTAAATCTTGATAATAACTTGGGTGGCAGTATTAGGATATAATAAGAAATAATGCATCAACATAATCTGGTGCTCTTGAGCCCTGAAATCACAGAAAAAGGTGTCACAGGGGAAAAATTAACAGTGCTGATACAAAACTTCAAAATGAAGTTTTAACCAGTGAAATTGTGTGTAATACCCCATTGCCAAGAAATGCCAACTATAGAGAATAAAGCATTATTTTGGTTTGATGCTATGAAACAATGAAATTTACATATGCTTCTCCTTATTATAATACACCAAGCATCACTTCACTTCTTCATTTTTTTTTTATTTTCTAAATGATATAGAATGGAGCTGGCCTATCAATGAGAAAATTCCTGCTAGCTTGAGGCTGTATTTATTTTTATTCAGTCCTTTATTTCATAACACGTGCATGTAGCACAATATATATGTGGTTTGTAAATGGAGAAACATATCAGTACAATAGGTAGTTGTGTTTGTTCATATGCTGGTATTTTTCCTATACAAAAGAAGCCAAATTATTGAGAGTAGGGGGAAACAAAACAAAACACAAACCAAAGCTTGGCTGCTGGCATTGGAGGTGGGAGTTTTTCAACTGTTTTTAAGACCATTAAAACCAAGCATCAGCTCTTGAGTAGAGCACCGTTAGCCCTATCAGTCTCTGAGGGTCTGGACTACAACTCTCTACCCCCAATGCCAATCCCACAGGCAAATAATTCCTCTTCCATCCTCGTTGTCTCAATACCTACTGGCAATGTAGTAACTACAGTGATGTAAGCATTTCCACTCTATTTTTGTTGTTAAACATTCATTATGACCTTCTCCACCCAAGCTGAATTGTCTGTTCAGGCAGCCCCACCTAGTTCCAATAGTATAAACTATTGTTTTTGTTAATGCTTTGCAGATATTTAAGGGATGCATATATTGGATTACAGCTGGACTGACTATATTGCCAAAAAAGCAATTCTCATTTTATGGATCAGTTTTGTGAATGCAATTAAATTGACTCTGGAGAGATGGATGCATTCCATGTATCCTAATGAAATTACGTTTGGAGACTGTTAGTCTTAGATGTACTTTCTTGACTGTGGTAAAATCATCAAGGAAATGGTACTTTATTGACCTTCTGGAAGCCAGCCAATTAGGTCTTAGTTGGTGACATTTGCTTCCTTTATTCCATAAATTCTAACTTCCACTGACAAATAAATGTGAACTTACAGAGATGGTAAACTTCTCTATGGAAACAATAAGCATCATTTCATAAATAGGTCACTTTGTTTCAAACTGACCAATATATTTTAGTATTTTGCTGATTAAAAATATTGCTTTTTTTTTTTTTTTACAAATTTAGCTGTTATAAAATCACAGCTCTATTCATTATTGGTATAAATATCATCTTCATTTTAAGTGAGGAATAACTATATCTAATGTGTAGACCCTGATTTGGCTTCATACATGAAAACACACATGAAAGTGAAAAAAATGGCAAAAAAAATAGAAGAAAATCATGTAGGTAAACAATTTTGCTGAAATAAACTATTTTTTATCTCACCTTAAGATAAAAAAATATCTGTAGCCCTTGTCATTGCAGAGCCTATGTGCATTCTTAGCCCCTGTGCTAAATGAATCATATTTGTTTTATCTTGAGATTCATAATTACTCCTAAGTTGTTGAAAGGTAGGATCTCTGGTAATCTCAGGTTTTATAACTTTAAAAACACAATATGTAAACACAGAAACAATAGCACTTTTACTGAATACAGAACCAGGAAAATGACTTTTAAGCAATGAGAAAGGTGATTTGATAGTTTTTGCAAACCAAATACTGTGTTTGATACATAAGTAAAAACAAGTTAAATTGTAACGTGTTAATATGTACTTAAATATACTAGAATATTAGATGTTTTACCTTTTACTTTTTTAAAACTTATTTTATTTAAATTCAATTAGTTAACTTATGGTGTATCATTACTTTTGAATGTAGAGTTCAGTTATCCGTTGCATATAACACTCAGTGCTCATTATATCATGTGCCCTCCTTAATGCGCATCACCCAGTTGCCCCCTCCCCCTCCCCTCCCCTCCTGCAACCCTCAGTTTGTTTCCTATAGTTAAAAGTCTCTTATGGTTTCTCTCCCTTTCTGATTTTGTCTTATTTTATTTTTCCCTCCCTTCCCATATGATCCTCTGTTTTGTTTCTTAAATTCCACATATGAGTGAAACCATATAATTGTCTTTCTCTGATTGACTTATTTCACTTAGCATAATACCCTCCAGTTCCATCCACGTTGATGTAAATGGTAAGATTTCATCTTTTTTGATGGCTGAGTAATATTCCATTGTATATATATACCACATCTTTATCCATTCAACTGTCGATGAACATCTGGGCTCTTTCCATAGTTTGGCTACTGTGGACATTGCTGCTATAAATATTGGGGTGAAGGTGCCTCTTCAGATCATGTTTGTGTCCTTTGGGTAAATACCTAGTAGGGCAGTTATTGGATCCTAGGGTAGTTCTATTTTTAACTTCTAGAGGAAACTCCATACTGTTTTCCAGAGTGGCTGTACCAGTTTGCATTCCCACCAACAGTGTAAGAGGGTTCCCCTTTCTCAGCATCCTCGCCAACCATTGTTGTTTCCTGACTTGTAAATTTTAGCCATTCTGACTGGTGTGAGGTGGTATCTCATTGTGGTTTTGATTTGTATTTCTCTGATGCTAAGTGAAATTGAGCATTTTTTCAAGTCTGTTGACCACTTTTATGTCTTCCTTGGAGAAATGTTTGTTCATGCTTTCTGCCCATCTCTTGACTGGATTATTTGTTTTTTGGGTGTTGAGTTTGGTAAGTTCTTTATAGATCTTGGAAAGTAGCCCTTTCTCTGATATGTCATTTGCAAATACCTTCTCCCATTCTGTCAGTTGTCTTTTGGTTTTTGTTGACTGTTTCCTTTGCTGTGCAAAAGCTTTTTATCTTGATGAAATCCCAATAGTTCATTTTTGCTTTTGTTTCCCTTGCCTTTGGAGATGTGTCTAGCAAAAAGTTGCTATGGCTGAGGTTGAAGAGGTTGCTGCCTGTGTTCTCTTCTAGGATTTTGATGGATTCCTGTCTCACATTTAGGTCTTTCATCCATTTTGAGTTTATCTTTGTGTATGGTATAAGAGAATGGTCCAGTTTCATTCTTCTGCATGTGGCTGTCCAATTTTCAACACCATTTGTTGAAGAGACATCTTTTTTCCATGGTTATTCTTTCCTGCTTTGTCGAAGATGAGTTGGCCATAGAGTTGAGGGTCCATTTCTGGGTTCTTTATACTGTTTCATTGATCTATGTGTCTGTTTTTGTGCCAGTACCATACTGACTTGATGATTACCTTTTACTTCTAATGTAGAAAATAATTCAGCAATGAAAAATACGTGCATGTGTGTGTATGTGTATTAAAAATAGTGTTTTCAGGAACACAGCAGTATAACCCTATTGCTTGTTTATGGTTGATATCAGATTATTCAGTGTGCATGCTGTTCTAGTTGTTGCTATATATTTTAAATATCACCTTATGCTAATGAAATAAGCCAAGCAAATACTGTATGGTATAACTTCTATGTGGAATCTCAGAAAGAAAAAAAAAATTGACTCACAGAAAGAGAGAATAGCATAATGGTTGCCAGGGGCTGGAGTGTGGGGAAAAATAAGTTGGGAAAAGGTTACAAACTTTCCATTATACAAGGAACAGTGTTTGAGGATGTAATGTATAACATGGACTATAGTTGATAACACTGTATTGTGTAATTGAAATTGGCTGAGGGAAAAGAACTTAAATATTTTCACCAAAAAAGGAAACAAAAAGGTAAATGTGTGCAGTGCTGGATGTGTTATTTAACTCAATGGGGGAAATCCTTTCATCATGCATATGCATATCAAATTATCACATTATATTTTTTAAAATATCTTACAATTTTATTTGTTGGTTATACCTGAGTGAAGCTGGGAAAAAATAATAAATATCGCCCATGTCTAGAAATAGCTGTATCCCATGTTTATAAATTACTATGCTCATGCTTTTACTTTTTAGGTCTGAGTAAGTCATACTAAAAATGTGAATTTAAAAGCTCGCAAATAGATCTTGGAGTGAATGCAAATCACCCTGTTCCAAAATATGGGTGTTCCAAAACAAGAGACAAAACCTTTCTGATTATTTTGCTTCAGTCCATGATCAAGTAACAGAAAGCAAATTTACCTTCCTCCTTTAAACAGCTAGAAAACCAAAAAGAAAAAGAAAGAAAGAAAGATTTGTCACACATTGGAAACAGAAAGCAAAGAACTGTGATCATGGAGGGAAGAAAAACAAATGGGGTAAACTCTAAAATTGCATCAACTTACTGTCTGTAGGCAGTTTCTAGGTCATTGCACAGAGAGACAAAAGACCTAACAAAATCTGCATTAAGGAGACAGAGATCAGAGTTAGTGAAGGTGAAAGCAGTCAGAATTTGTGGGGAAGAGTACTGGAGAGGAGGTAGCTATGCAAAAAAATAAATAAATAAAGTAGCTTCAGAGGTCTTGAAAGGGCCCCCCGCAGCTTTGGCTATGTTCCAATCTGTGCATGCATGAGAGGAAACTTACCTGAAGCCAGAAAATAACAATCAGAAAGCAGTAATTAAAACAGTTTCCAGAGTTCAAATAAAGTAGACATTAGCTCCTGTTCCCATCAGTTGGAACGGAAAAGTCTTTCAATACATAGGACATTGGGAAGAATCTTGAGAAGAGCATTGCTTCGGTAGTTTGGCTAAACTGCAACTGGAGTAAAGCCTGCTCTGAGTCTGGCCTAACAGAGTTTATGAGCTTCTAATGGGTCAAATCCAAGAAACTTAACTGTGTGCCTACTCAAAGTCAACAATTACTTAAAAAAATACAGGAAAATAAAGCATCCTATACTTACATTAACAAATCTGACATGCAATCAAAAATTATCTGACATTCAAGAAATCAGGAAAATATGATCCATAGACAGGTGAATCAATATATAGTCCTATCAACTACAGGAAAATGGAATTAAAGACAATATTGGGAGATAATTATCTTCTCATTTGTTTCCTTACATTTCTGCAAGTCTTGTAAGATGCCCTGATTGCTTTTTCTTCTTGACTTATGTTTTCAACAATGTTTGTAGAGATAACAGTTTTTATGATAAAGACATTTTCTCTCTTCCGAGCAAATGGTAGGTTTTCTTACAGCCTTGAAAGACAAGGTGGTGCCTCCCTCCAGAGCATAGCACAGCCATCTTCAGGGCTCAAAATAATGAAGATGATGTCTTTCCCTAGAGCAAAGAGAAGGGATGGGTACAGTCCATCAAAAAAGTTTCATGCTCCAGGGTGCCTGGGTGGCTCAGTCAGTTAAGCTTCAGACTCTTGGTTTTGGTTCAGGTTATGATTTCAGGGTCATGAGATCAAGGCCCGTGTCCAGCTCCATGCTCACTGCAGAGTATGCTTGAGATTCTCTCTTCCCCCCTCTCTGCCCCTCTCCCTGCTCTCTCTCTTTCTCTCTCTCTCTTTCTCTCAAATAAGTAAATAAAATCTTAAAAAAAAAAAGATTTGCATTCCCTAACTCAAGTTTCCTCTCCTGGAATACAAAACATACTGTGTGTGGGGGCCATCCAACCCTATTTGCACTGTGTGTAGGCAGGGGCTTAAAGAACAAGTGTGAAAATGCTGGTGTTCTGGTCAACAATATCTTTGTGAGTACTAAAGCATCATGTCTTCTGTAATCATAAAATTGTGGCAGACCGACTTATTAACTTGCAAGTACGGTAAAATCTCATTCTTTTCTCATTTTTGAACGCAAGTATATTAAAACATCAATATAAAAATGTTCTATATGTCCAAGAAAGTTAGAGAACACAAAAACAATATGAAGAAAAAATAGAAGAATATGGAGAAAAAACACACGCAATTAAAACTAGTAGAGTTAAGGGCGCCTGGGTGGCTCAGTTGGTTAGGCAACTGCCTTCGGCTCAGGTCATGATCCTGGAGTCCCTGGATCGAGTCCCGCATCGGGCTCCCTGCTCGGCAGGGAGTCTGCTTCTCCCTCTGACCCTCCCGACCCTCCCCCCTCTCATGTGCTCTCTCTCTCAGTCTCTCTCTCTCAAATAAATAAATAAAATCTTTAAAAAAAAAAAAAACTAGTAGAGTTAAAAAATCAGTATCTGATATACAGATATCAGTATCTGAAACATACTTTGGATGAGATTAACAGCAGACGAGACACTGGTAGAGAAAACTTCAATAAACTTAAAGATACAGCAAGCAGCAACTATCCAAAGTGAAGCACAGAGATTAAAAAAAAAAAAAAACTGGTGAGAATAAACAAATGCAAAAATGTCAAGTTATCTAATATATGTGACATTGGAATCCCTGAAGGAAAAGGTGTGAGAAGGAAAAAAAATACATTTAATAAATGATGGCCAACTATTATCTAAATTTAAGGAAAACTACAATCTTGCAGGTCACAGGTCACTGAAGAATAACATAGAAATAAATCACAAGGTACATTATAATCAACTTACTGAAAAACAGTGACAAAGATAAAATCTTAAAAAGATTGTGGAGAGTGGAAGAGAAAGCACATTACAGACCAAGGAATATATGAATAAAGGAATAGAAATTAATCTAATCAGAAAATATGCAGGAAAAAAGACAATGAACTGACATATTTAAAGCACTGAAAAAGAAAGTCAATTTATAATTTTATACTTTGTAAAATATCTTTCAAAAACAAAAACTGAGAATTTATTGTCAGGAGAGCTGCATTATGAAGAAACAAACAAAAAAATGTTAAAGGGATGTTTTAGGCATTAGGGAGGTGATATAATATGGAAATGTAAATCTATAAAAAGAATGAAGAAGGTCTGGAAGGGTAGACACAGTTATGGATAATGCATATTTTTTCTCATATCTTAATTTCTTTAAAAGATAAGGAATTGCTTAAAGAAAAGTAGTAATAGTAGCATATCGTAAATCTTTTTTATTATGTTCAGTTAGCCAGCATATGTAGTGTTCAACGATTCATTAGTTGTGTATAACACCCAGTGCTCGTCACTTCACATGCATGTATAATATAAATAAGAGTAGTATATGTGATAACCATTACAAAATAGAAGGGAAAATTGGACGTTTGCAGTTATAAGAGTCTACATGAAGTGGTATAGTATTATTTGAAGGTAGACTGTGGCATACTAAAAATGTGTATGACAAATCCTAAAGCAGCAACTAAAAAATAAAATAAAAAATACTAGAATTAAAGGGGCTCCTGGGTGGCTCAGTCGGTTAAGTGTTTGCCTTCAGCTCAGGTTATGATCTTGGGGTCCTGGGATCGAGTCCCGTGCCAGGCTCCCGGCTCAGCAGGGAGCCTGCCATTCCCTCTCCCTCTGTCTCTGCCCCCAACTCATGCTTGCTCTCTCTCTCTCTCTCCATCTCTCAAATAAATAAACTATTTAAAAAAATACTAGAATTAAAATAAAAATTAAAAAAATAAAATCATCATGAGCAAATTAAAAAAATAAAAGGTAATGATGGAAGTAAAATAAAATACTGAAAAATATTGTAATGATAATAATAAGGTGGAAAAAAATAAGAAAGAGATTGAAGAACAACAAATACTAGATGGTGGTTTTAAGACAGCATTAAGGATGTTGGTAACTGAATTAGATGTAAATGATCTGAAGTTTCAATAAACATATAAATCATCACACTGAATTAAAAACTATAACCAGCTATACGTACTACATGAAAATCACTTTAAATATAAAGACAAAAGGGGCCTGGGTGGCTCAGTTGGTTAAGCGACTGCCTTCGGCTCAGGTCATG